>NC_138309.1:18442500-18740000 GCF_965601325.2 Salmo salar
TGTGTGAAAGCTGCAGTTTTGTGTGGAGGTTTGTGTGTGTTTACATCCGTGGGAATAATAGTGCCGCTGTTGTTAACAACCCTCCATTTGTTCCCCGTCACTCTCTGTTTCTTTATGCATCCCGTCTTTGTCTCCATGTATCCTGTCTTTATGTCTTCATGTATCTTGTCTTTGTCTTCATGTATCCTGTCTTTATGTCTTCATGTATCTTGTCTTTGTCTTCATCTATCCTGTCTTTATGTCTTCATGTATCTTGTCTTTGTCTTCATGTATCCTGTCTTTGTCTTCATATATTCTGTATTTATGTCTTCATGTATTCTGTCTTCATGTATTCTGTCTATGTCTTCATGTGTCCTGTCTTTATGTATTCATGTATCCTGTCTTCATGTATTCTGTCTTTGTCTTCATGTATCCTGTCTTTATGTCTTCATGTATTCTGTCTTCATGTATTCTGTCTATGTCTTCATGTGTCCTGTCTTCATGTCTTCATGTATCCTGTCTTCATGTCTTCATGTATTCTGTCTTTGTCTTCATGTATCCTGTATTTATGTCTTCACGTATCCTGTCTTTATCTTCATGTATCTTGTCTTTATGTCTTCATGTATCCTGTCTTCATGTCTTTATGTCTTCATGTATCCTGTCTTTGTCTTCATGTATTTTGTCTTTATGTCTTCATGTATTCTGTCTTTGTCTTCATGTATCCTGTATTTATGTCTTCACGTATCCTGTCTTTATCTTCATGTATCTTGTCTTTATGTCTTCATGTATCCTGTCTTCATGTCTTTATGTCTTCATGTATCCTGTCTTTGTCTTCATGTATTTTGTCTTTATGTCTTCATGTATTCTGTCTTTGTCTTCATGTATCCTGTATTTATGTCTTCACGTATCCTGTCTTTATCTTCATGTATTTTGTCTTTATGTCTTCATGTATCCTGTCTTCATGTCTTTATGTCTTCATGTATTCTGTCTTTATGTCTTCATGTATCCTGTCTTCATGTCTTTATGTCTTCATGTATTCTGTCTTTATGTCTTCATGTATCCTGTCTTCATGTCTTTATGTCTTCATGTATCCTGTCTTCATGTCTTTATGTCTTCATGTATCCTGTCTTCATGTCTTTATGTCTTCATGTATTCTGTCTTTATGTCTTCATGTCTTTATGTCTTCATGTATTCTGTCTTCATGTCTTTATGTCTTCATGTATTCTGTCTTTATGTCTTCATGTCTTTATGTCTTCATGTATTCTGTCTTCATGTCTTTATGTCTTCATGTATTCTGTCTTTATGTCTTCATGTCTTTATGTCTTCATGTATTCTGTCTTCATGTCTTTATGTCTTCATGTATTCTGTCTTTATGTCTTCATGTCTTTATGTCTTCATGTATTCTGTCTTTGTCTTCATGTATTCTGTCTTCATGTCTTTATGTCTTCATGTATTCTGTCTTCATGTCTTTATGTCTTCATGTATTCTGTCTTTATGTCTTCATGTATTCTGTCTTTATGTCTTCATGTATTCTGTCTTTATGTCTTCATGTATTCTGTCTTTATGTCTTCATGTATTCTGTCTTCATGTCTTTATGTCTTCATGTATTCTGTCTTTATGTCTTCATGTATTCTGTCTTTATGTCTTCATGTATTCTGTCTTTATGTCTTCATGTATTCTGTCTTCATGTCTTTATGTCTTCATGTATTCTGTCTTTATGTCTTCATGTATTCTGTCTTTATGTCTTCATGTATTCTGTCTTTGTCTTCATGTATTCTGTCTTCATGTCTTTATGTCTTCATGTATCCTGTCTTTATGTCTTCATGTTTTCTGTCTTTATGTCTTCATGTATCCTGATTCAATGTCATCATAGTTACAGAAAGAAGACCTTGGCAGATCTCCATCTCATTTTGCCTCATTTCTCCTTTTGTGTTTCTGGTGCATTACGCAACTACAAAAAAAATATCCTATACAACCATGTTGCAAAGATTGAAAATAAAAATGTAGCTCATGAAACTATGTTGTTCTTGTGTCCTCCAGGCAACCTCGTAAGACCCCCAGCACAGTGTCCCAGGAGTCGTGTGACAAAGCCTTCCCGCCGGGCGAGGTCTTCCAGACGGCTAAGGAGAACCCCCGCTACTCCAGCTACCAGGGCTCCAGGAATGGCTACCTGCACAGCGGGGCCAGTGGCTTCAACGCCCGCGTCCTGCTGGAGACCCAGGAGCTGCTGAGGCAGGAGCAGAGACGCAGGGAGCAGTCTGAGGCCAAGATGAGGCTTCCGCCGCCACAGGAGGGGGTCCCTGTCACCAACACCGGCTATGATGACATTCACCCAGCCCCGACTCCAACCCTTCCCCAGGATCCAGTCCTGACCCAGGCCCCGATCCCTGTCACAGCCACACCCAAGGGCCCGTACCGCCAGGATGTGCCCCCCTCTCCATCTCAGCTGGCCAGGCTCAACAGGCTGCAGGGCTCAGAGAAAGGACGTCCATTTTACTCCTGAGGGGCAAAGGAGGGATAAGAGGAACTGAAGGATGGAGGAGGGGTTGATGGTTATCACCAGCAATAATATAAGAGAGTCTGGATCTTTTTAAAGTCCGCTAGATATCTTTGAATGGTTTCAACACAGAGGTTTAATTAATTGTATTTCTATGTTGGTGTTTTTATAACAAACTTTACAGTCAGGATTCTATTCACCCCAATCACCAGTTGTCTGGTCTGTGTCTGCCATCGTGATCTTCCCACTTTAAGTGCCTTGTGGGAAGACTGTCCTGCCTTAAAGGTCGAATGCAGCCGTTTTAATCTCAATATCAAATCATTTATGGGTAACAATAAAGTACGTTACTGTGATTGTTTTAAATTAAAATGGTCAAAAAGAAACTAAAATAACTTCTTAGTAAAGAGCAATTTCTCAAACAAGAATTTTGATAGGGAGTGGTCTGAGTGTGGAGAGGAAAACAGAAAACTAGCTGTTATCGGCAGAGGAGTTTGGAACTCTTTCTTATTGGTCTATTAACTAATTTACCGCCTGGCGATGTCACCAGGCAGGTCAAAACTCCATCCCACTAAAGCAGGCTGAAATTTCAGCCGGTCTTTTCAAACAGTTCTTGCACTGAAAGGGCATTATCATAATTTTCACAATTTCACAGCATTATTCCAAAATAGTGTGTGAGCTTGTGTGGTTTACCACTTTGCTGTGTGAGCTTGTATGGCCTACCAAATCACGTTTTTGGCTGCACTGGGCCTTTAAGAGTCTAGTCCTCACCCTTCCTGTGGCTTGTGTATTTGGACACCTTCAACGTCCTGCATTGTATCTACAAAACATTCTGTCAATCAGCACCCCACAGTATTTTCACCCACATATCATGAGAAACTTCTGACGCAAGTGTATACTCCCAAGTATTTGTGTTTGACCTAGATTGTGTTTGGGTGTGTTTCTGTAGGGTTCTATATGCTGCTGTCAGCATGTGCTGACATAAAGAGCACTGGGTTAACCAGCATGTCCGAACTCTGGGGTAAGACAACCTTACAGTTCCCAGCTACACTACAGAGGAAAACCTCCCCCCCGGTCTATGACACCCTTCTTATTTAAACTCAGCCTCGTATGCTCTCTCTCTCTCTCTCTCTCTCTCTCTCTCTCTCTCTCTCTCTCTCTCTCCTCTCTCTCTCTCTCTCTCTCTCTCTCTCTCTCTCTCTCTAGCAAACACATTTTATCCTCTAGCCTTGTTTTTGTTCTCCTTTCTTTTGTAGTTCTCCTCCTCTCCTCCTCAACCAGAGGTAGACCTTTAGATCTCATTTCACTGTGGGGTTTCAGGCTGGGTTTCTGTATACGCACTTTTTGACATCTACTGATGTAAAAAGGGCTTTATAAATACATTTGTTTTGACTTGATTTGAACTCCTGTCGTCTGGGGGATTCATCAGTATAAACGAGGTCAGGGTTGGGTTATTAATTGATGTAGCTCATGAAACATGTATCTGTGTTGTGTCTGGGCGGCGCTAGTGAGGGGGTGGTGGTGGATGGGTTAGAGGTAGAGTGGGAGGGTTAGGGTGTGTGTGTGTGTGTGTGCCATGGTGTTTCTGCCTGACTGTTTGGCCGTTGCCTTGGCTGAGTCACTGTAACTAAAGCCAGTCTGTAACCAGTCTGTCCTGACCCATCCGACTGACTGCTGCTCCACATTTTTCATTAAGTTGGTTACCGGGAAACCACATACTGTTCACTACAACGTTCCTAAACAGCGTCACATACAGCCTCACAGCATGACTGTCTGTCTTTTCCGAGGCCCAGCTAAAAAAACAATCTCTGTTTCATTTCATTTCATTCTACTACCGTTTATAAGTAGTCAATACTGTCGTAATTCATGTTTTAACTACCATTGCCATATTTTTTTCTCATCTGTGTGTGGGTGAGAATGTGTGTGTGTGTGTGTTTGGTTGGGTGGGTTTGTGGGTGTGTGCGTATGGGTGTACTGTTAACAGTGCCTGTAATGTGATGCCTCCCATGTCTTTGAATATACCTTGGCAGAGGTTGAAACAATAGGTGTCAGTGAAACGGCAATAGGAGAGGAGTGAAGCGAATAAGACAAGTGGGAGGTGTGAACGAGGCAGTCTGTAAGGGTAGATTGACCCGACTGGTGATGTATTCTATTGCTTCCTCAGAAGTATTCCACTGAGCCGCTGGAACAGACCAGGGCTGGAGAAAAGGCACATTTGACATTTCCATACTTCCATATTCACGCTCTCTCTTTCGCAATTTTTGAATCGCTCCCTCTCTTGCTTTCTCTCTCTTTCGCTCTTCGTCTCTCTCTCTCTCTCTCTCTCTCTCTCTCTCTCTCTCTCTCTCTGTCTGTTTGCCTCTTTTCCTCTCTTTCACACTCTCTCACCATAGTTTTATATGCTTCTCAATAAGTGATATTGCCCTCCGTTCCAAACATATTGCTACCGTATTACTCCTTTCTCTGCTTTTTAATGTGGTTCTAAGTCTTTTCTGGGTTGTAAGGAGGAGGAGTCGGGGGAAGGGGGAGAATATTCTAACCAAACAGCTGGTTTTGGTGCTTGATGTTTCCACAGTGTTCCACACGTTAGACTTAGAAGTGGATCAAGTGCCTGCCATATCCAACAAGTCATATATTTTTTTTGTATAGCAAATATTACGTCATGCACATTTTCATTCATTTTTTTATTTTATGCGTTTAAGACCTTTGTTTGTGTCGTCTGTCTTATTGACACATTGATTGCATTGTTTTGCCTGCCACAAAGCTATTGTTTTAATCATGAGAGAAAAATAGTAATCCTACACGATGTATTTTTATGACTGTTCCTTGTCATCTTTTATAAACGGTAATTAGGTACTATCTATGGTGTTTTCCCAATGACTTATGTAATAAGAACAGTGTGATTGGTTTATAAGAATTGTACCTGGTGTATTAAAAACTCTATACAGCCTCTGTCTCTGTACTGTACATATCACATTTGACTAAATAAATAAATATGGAAGGCTGCTTCCTTCCTGGTTACAACTAACTAGAACTTTGTGGCACAAACTGAAACAAATGATTACGTCTCCAACAATGTCATTGTTGTAACAGATTCACAAAGTATCCCTTGTCTCTGAGTAGAACTTCATTGACTGATTTATGTGGTGAGGACGTTCCAAACTCGGAATATGGACCAGTAAACACAGAGTAGAGGAAAGAAAGAGAACAAAATCATGATTCCCTTTCTTCGTTTTTGTCCTAAATGGCATCCTATTCCCTTTATAGTGCACTACTTTTTCCCAGCGCCCATAGGGCTCTGGTCAGAACTAGTGCACTATACAGGGAATAGGGTGCCATTGTAGACGTATCCCATGTCTTTAATCCTCTGGCTGATAGATCACCATAACGTTGTTCTCAGAGCTATCACATCACAGGGCTGGCCAACAGGCTAATGGCATGGCTAATGACCCAGTCAGCCATAAATACTATTGTCATATTTATGAAGTTCAACTAACTCTCAGGGACCAGCAGGTTTTTAGTGAAGCTGGCTCTGTTCATTTACATTTCTAAAGGAGTCTGCGAGAAGTACTGTAGTTTTGTCAGACCTTTGGCTGGAAGAAAAGGGGAGATATGTTGAAGGGATCTGTCTGTTCTGAATGGAGTGGGAATGCTCTGTGTTCGAGGAGAAAGAGTGTTCAACTCGCAGTGGCTAAAGATATACTGTAACTTTCTCTCTCTCTGATATATTGTAACTGTACTTATCTCTCACTCTCTCTCTCTCTCTTTCTCTCTCTCTCAGGGAGAACCAGATGAGTAAAATTGGAGGACTCAAACTGTGTAAAATTTCCCTTGCTGTCAGTATAGCTGTGATATTCAGCTTCTAGACCCCATATACCCAGCATTAAACCCCATAAAGGAAACTCTAAAGACCACCCTCTGAATGAACCTTGTTCTGTACACCAGGGAGGCAGCGTTTTCCCCAGCACTGCTTTTGATGGAGTATAGTATCACTAAAGCAAACAGAACCAGAGAGGATCTACCTGCGTGTTAAATATTCTACACTGAACAAAAATATAAACGCAACATGTAAAGTGTTGGTCCGAAATAAAAGATCCCAGAGATGTTCCATACTCACAAAAAGTTTATTTCTCTCAAATGTTGTGCACAAATTAGTTTACATCCCTGTTGTTGAGCATTTCTCCTTTGCCAAGATAATCCATCCACCTGACAGGTGTGACATATCAAGAATCTGATTAAACAGTATGATCATTACACAGGGGCATCTTGTGCTGGCGACAAAAGGTCTCTCTAAAATGTGCAGTTTTGTCAAACAACACAATGCCACAGATTTCTCAAGTTATGAGGGAGCGTGCAATTGACATATTGACTCCAGGAATATCCACCAAAGCTGTTGCCAGAGAATTGAATGTTAATTTGTCTACCATAAGCCGAGTACGTCCAACTGGCCTCACAACCGCAGAAAACGTGTTTGGCGTCGTGTGGGTGAACGGAGTGCCCCATGGTGGCGGTGGGCTTATGGTATGGGCAGACATACGGACAGCGAACACAATTGCATTTTATTGATGGCAATTTGAATGCACAGAAATACGTGATGAAATCCTGAGTCCTATTGTGAGGCCCATTTCTTTTAAGGTATATAGCGTAGTTATTGTTATTTTATTGTGTTACTTTTTTTCTTACTTTAGTTTATTTTATTAGTTCTTTATTTCTTTTTGCAAATATTTTCTTACTTTTAAACAGTTCTGCATTATTGGTTAAGGGCTTGTAAGTAAGCATTTCACGGTAAGGTCTACAACTGTTGTATTCGTCGCATGTGACAAATACAATTTGATTTAATAAATGTATTTCAATTGACTGATTTCGTCATATGAACTGTAACTTAGTAAAATCTCTGAAAATGTTGCATTTATATTTTTGTTCAGTATAGTTAAAGATGTAGGATCTTAATTTGATCAGTCTTTTGTTTACATTCAAGGTTTAAAATGGCTTCTAAAGTTTGTAATTTCCACTTTAAAATGTCAGACTTTATTTGCCCTAACAAGATCTTACATCAGTAGTTTAACACTCACTTTCTAGTTAGTTCATCATTCACTTTCTAGTTTAAAAGTACTACTACTTTCTATTCCAGTGCTGTCATATTAAGCACCTCTTGGTCTTCCGTGATGTCAACCTGGTAAGGGACACAAAATTATTGATTTATAAAAAAACAGTTAAGAAAATATACAAAAGAGGCAAAAAAGCCCACTGAATAATATTTTTAATAAAGATTATTTTATAACAAAAAAGACTACCTAGATATGATGCAAACAACTAGCAGAGAATGCATGAGAGAAAAAAGAAAGAAAAAGTAAAAGTATTCAGAGCCCTTGACTTTTTCCACATTTTGTTACATTACAGCCTTTTTCTAAAATCAATCTAAACACAATACCCCATAATAAAAAAGCAAAAACTGTTTTTTAGAAATGTTTGCAAAGCTTGGCACACCTGTATTTGGGGAGTTTCTCAAATTTTTCTCTGAAGATTCTCTCAATCTCTGTCAGGTTGGATGGGGAGCATCACTGCACAGCTATTTTCAGGTCTCTCCAGAGACTTCAGATTACAAAAGTTATAATTTTCCGAATATAACTCCAGATATTTTAATATCTGATCAATTAGTCTTCTAATTAATGAATTATTCTTTACCTTATGTCAGTCTCATTCCAAATGTCGTAAATTGTTGGTTATCTGCACGAACCCAGCCTAAAATTCATACACCAATTGGCTTAATCATTTATTTACTAACTAACTAAATAATCACAGAAATGCATGACAAACAAACAGTAGATATTGGTTACTAACAATGATAGGGAAGACTTCCTAGTGGGCTAAGCCGATATGACGGCTTGGTAGACAAAGGAAAGGGGGTGTAGACCGATAAAGGAGCGGGAAAGACAAAATGGCTTCACTACACAGTGGATAATTATATTAATTGAAATGCTAAACCTTTGCACATGAACGCTCGCTCATTCGGGAATAGTTGCAGTCAATATACACTGCTCAAAAAAATAAAGGGAACACTTAAACAACACAATGTAACTCCAAGTCAATCACACTTCTGTGAAATCATACTGTCCACTTAGGAAGCAACACTGATTGACAATAAATTTCACATGCTGTTGTGCAAATGGAATAGACAACAGGTGGAAATTATAGGCAATTAGCAAGACACCCCCAATAAAGGAGTGGTTCAGCAGGTGGTGACCACAGACCACTTCTCAGTTCCTATGCTTCCTGGCTGATGTTTTGGTCACTTTTGAATGCTGGCGGTGCTTTCACTCTAGTGGTAGCATGAGACGGAGTCTACAACCCACACAAGTGGCTCAGGTAGTGCAGCTCATCCAGGATGGCACATCAATGCGAGCTGTGGCAAGAAGGTTTGCTGTGTCTGTCAGCGTAGTGTCCAGAGCATGGAGGCGTTACCAGGAGACAGGCCAGTACATCAGGAGACGTGGAGGAGGCCGTAGGAGGGCAACAACCCAGCAGCAGGACCGCTACCTCTGCCTTTATGCAAGGAGGAGCAGGAGAATCACTGCCAGAGCCCTGCAAAATGATCTCCAGCAGGCCACAAATGTGCATGTGTCTGCTCAAATGGTCAGAAACAGACTCCATGAGGGAGGTATGAGGGCCCGACGTCCACAGGTGGGGGTTGTGCTTACAGCCCAACACCGTGCAGGACGTTTGGCATTTGCCAGAGAACACCAAGATTGGCAAATTCGCCACTGGTGCCCTGTGCTCTTCACAGATGAAAGCAGGTTCACACTGAGCACGTGACAGACGTGACAGAGTCTGGAGACGCCGTGGAGAACATTCTGCTGCCTGCAACATCCTCCAGCATGACCGGTTTGGCGGTGGGTCAGTCATGATGTGGGGTGGCATTTCTTTGGGGGGCCGCACAGCCCTCCATGTGCTCGCCAGAGGTAGCCTGACTGCCATTAGGTACCGAGATGAGATCCTCAGACCCCTTGTGAGACCATATGCTGGTGCGGTTGGCCCTGGGTTCCTCCTAATGCAAGACAATACTAGACCTCATGTGGCTGGAGTGTGTCAGCAGTTCCTGCAAGAGGAAGGCATTGATGCTATGGACTGGCCCGCCCGTTCCCTAGACCTGAATCCAATTGAGCACATCTGGGACATCATGTCTCGCTCCATCCACCAATGCCACGTTGCACCACAGACTGTCCAGGAGTTGGCGGATGCTTTAGTCCAGTTCTGGGAGGAGATCTCTCAGGAGACCATCTGCCACCTCATCAGGAGCATGCCCATGCGTTGTAGGGAGGTCATACAAGCACGTGGAGACCACACACACTACTGAGCCTCATTTTGACTTGTTTTAAGGACATTACATCAAAGTTGGATCAGCCTGTAGTGTGGTTTTCCACTTTAATTTTGAGTGTGACTCCAAATCCAGACCTCCATGGGTTGATAAATTGGATTTCCATTGATTATTTTTGTGTGATTTTGTTGTCAGCACATTCAACTATGCAAAGAAAAAAGTATTTAATAAGATTATTTCTTTCATTCAGATCTAGGATGTGTTGTTTAAGTGTTCCCTTTATTTTTTTGAGCAGTATATTTACACCCATATGTCGTCGTTGTCTTCTCTGTTGGGATCGTCGGTCTGTCTGCTGGAGAGTCAGTTCATCAGAGAGTGGTTGTAAGTCAATCGGCGCCTCCTGATAGTGTCTGTTGTAATGGATACGTCAGGTGTCCATTGTTCTTAGAGTAGATGTTTCAGCGGTTGTCGGTATTCGCACCCAGGTTTACATAATTTCTAGCTGCAGTAATTAGTATCTAAGATTTGCTCTTATTCTGTAGGGATCGATAGTCTCAGAGTTTAACCATTTCCAGCCGTGTAGCCAATACTCCACATGGTATAGTTTTAACATTTTTGTACTCAACTATTCGCAATCACAGCTCCCGCTGTGGGTTTGCTTAGTCTGAAGAGGATTTCCTCAGGAGTTTTTTTTTTCTCGTAACAATAGAAAAGGGCGGTTCCATGATCCCAGATCATGTCTGTGTTCACAGGGGCATGGCCACTGACTAGTTAAAATTTACAATTTACAATTCTCTCAAAATTAAAGGTTAACATCACATTACATCATTTCACAAATAGTTTCATCTTTACTCATTCATTTTAAACAAGAATTAGATGCAAACACTGTAATTGAGAAATGTACACATTCAGAGATGTAGTTATGTGTGTTTCCTGTCCTTCATGTGGTCACCAAATTAAATACACTCAACATAACTGTCCCTTAAGTGTCCATGGACCATTCCCACATTCTCACAAGTGGATATAATGTTTCATTCTCCCATTTTGGAGATTTAGGAGTTCAGCTACGTGAAATCATTTGTTCACTCTGTGGTCTCTCTCTGCATGAAAAGGGGGAGAGAGTCTCCGCCAGGAATTTACGACCTGAGATAACAGAACCTGGGTGTAGGAGAGAGTGAGAGAGGGAGAAGCCACAACCTACACCCAGAAAGGGCCACGTCATGACAGGATGGTGGCAGGTTTCCTTCAGACGTAATGCTTGGCATTCAGGCCAAAGAGTTCAATCTTGGTTCATCAGACCAGATAATCTTGTTTCTCATGGTCTGAGAGTCCTTGATGTGCCTTTTGGCAAAGTTCAAGCGGGCTGTCATGTGCCTTTTACTGAGGAGTGGCTTCCATCTGGCCACTCTACCAATAAGCCTGATTGGTGGAGTGCTGCAGAGATGGTTGTCCTTCTGGAACGTTCTCCCATCTCCACAGAGGAACTCTGGAGCTCTGTCAGAGTGACCATCGGGTTCTTGGTCTCCCTGAACAAGGCCCTTCTCCCCTTATTGCTCAGTTTGGCCGGACGGCCAGCTCTAGGAAGGGTCTTGGTGGTTTCAAATGTCTTCCATTTAAGAATGATGGCGGCCACTGTGTTCTTGGGGACCTTCAATGCTGCAGAAATGTTTTAGTACCCTCCCCCAGATCTGTGCCCCAACACAATCCTGTCTCTGAGTTCTACGGACAATTCCTTCGACCTCATGGCTTGGTTTTTGCTCTGACATGCACTGTCAACTGTGGGACCTTATATAGACAGGTGTGTGACTTTCCAAATCATTTCCAATCAATTGAATTTACCACAGGTGGACTCCAATCAAGTTGTAGAAACACCTCAAGGTTGATTAATGGAAACAGGATGCACCAGAGCTCAATTTCGAGTCTCATAGCAAAGGGTCTGAATACCTATGTAAATATCTATGTAAAGGTATTTCAGTTTTTATTTTTAATACATTTGCTAAAATGTTTAAAAACCTGTTTTCACTTTGTCATTATGGGGTATTGATGAGGGAAAAAAATGATTTAATACTTTTTAGAATAAGGCTGTAACGTAACAAAATGTGGAAAAAACTGATGCCCCAGAGTTAGGGGATTAGGGTGGTGAGATGAGTGGCAT
Source organism: Salmo salar (assembly GCF_965601325.2). Classification (NCBI taxonomy): domain Eukaryota; kingdom Metazoa; phylum Chordata; class Actinopteri; order Salmoniformes; family Salmonidae; genus Salmo; species Salmo salar. The sequence goes on from NC_138309.1 coordinate 18,454,444, forward strand.
CACTGAGTAGAAAACAATGACGAATAGTCACAAGTGAACCATACAATCGCCTCAAGTGACAGAGAATTGGAAATATCCTCATAAATCGAATTGATTTCAACTTGTACGTAAAAATGCTCTCATAAACAAACGATGTATATAACAGGACTGTGTAATGCTTACTCTGTCATACAGTATATACGTTTACAGTTGCTGCTGGATCAGTTTATGATAACATTTTGTGCCATTTTTGTTCCTTTTATGTGTTCGGCAGTTTTTTGGGGCTGTTCGAGTCAAGTTGAAGTTCGGTAGCTGCCCTTTCGCCGGTGATTGGTCAACAGTACTACTCCAAGTAGGAGTGGGAACTATGGACAGAATTCTCCAATTGAGTGTTTGTTGTTATTCAACGATAGACGATTAGTTTTCATGAACAGTTTTTCACTTTAGAAATACTGTACTAAACATCCTAGATGTAAAATTGCGCTACTAAGACCTCTTCAAAAACATCTTTCATTAATTCTGACTACTTTCAGGAAGTGTGTACTGGTTATGTGGTTGTTACGGTGTCTCAAGAGGGACAAACAGTAATATTGCCACTTTTTTCTTGTTTTTCAAGCGAAGATCTTTTAAGTGAGTATGCAAGGCACAGACGTTTGCTTCATCTAGCCGAGTTCTGGTAGGCGCAAACCAAACCTTGTATGCGGGCCCCATAACTTGTAAGCCATTACCACAAGTGTGTTGATATGAGAAGCAGATGCTTTCCGTCCGTGTGAGCTGTTTGAGGCGGATGGCTCAGAGATAAAACGCTAATGGCCCAGGTTTTTGGAGTGTTGTTTTTTTTCTTTTTCTGTCCAACCGTGCAAGGCGAGGATGATCCTAACTCTCCCTCCCCTCCCCTTATCTCTCTCCCCCCCACCTCTCTCTATCCCTCCCTCTCTCTCCCTTCCTCCCCTCCCTCCAGCTTGACATCCTAGAGAAGTAAGGCTGATTCTGAGTCACCTGTTTTAGGTTGAGGAAGTTGTTCCTCCTCTCTCTGCTTGAGGAAGCCGTGGCTGTCATTGAGTAAAATACGGTCATAAATCTTAGTAGAAGCGAGAGAAAACAAATTGTGGGGAGTCAAACCACCCTTTACCCATCTTCCCTCCTTCTCTCCCCACCTGAAGGCTCTTCCCCAAAGCTTTGTGTGAAACATCTGGTGTGTGTGTGTGTCTGAAGAGACAGTTAGGATCTATGATTGTATGTAGGGAGAGGAAGGCTCACTCTCACTAAAACATGGAGAGGGTGTGTGAAGGCTTTGGTGTGTACCCAGACAGAGAGAGAGAGAGAGAGAGACACACAGAGCACATGTGGACCAGAAAGCCCTCCTGTATCTCAGAGATAAGGACTGGATCCTCACCACTTCCTCCTTCCAAGTGCCCCATGAAATTAGAGGAAAATTTAGGGCCCCAAGCTGATCGGAGGAGTCCCAGGTTTGGGCTGTCTTCCTGGGCCACTGGCCTGGAGCCCCTGGGGGTTGTTCCTGGTTCCCACAGTGAAGCCACACAAGGAGGATCACACAGTAGAACCAGACCAGTCAGCCCTAAGGCAGCAGTGTGTTCATCAATTGGATGAGATGTAGATATATGCTTGATAAAAGAACCCTACATGCACAAGTAGGAGAACACAGTGTCATGCTATGCACATCCTGGTGCATTTCACAGATACAATGTATTGAGAAAATGTAGTACTCAAGTCAAAAAACGGAAAACCCAAAGGAATGTGAATGGGGTTAGGTAATGTACCAGGTTCATAAAATACCACTGAATTAGCTATTACCATGGTTTGATCCTGTATTTTTCCCAAGGTTTATTCTCCTCTAAAGCCACACAGACAGACCGCCTTGGAGTTGTTAAAATGATAGCTGTTGCTCAGAGAGCGGTAGATGTAATTATGGCCTATAAAACAAGGTGGTGTGTGCATTTCTGTTTATGGGCCAGTCTGTTCCCAGGTGGTATGGGATGTGGCGTGGCCTGGAGCTTCAGTGCCGTGAGTGGAGGGAGGCCCATCATCAGACTACCATCACTGTGGAGGCAGAGGGCAAGCGGGTAATGGGACCTGTCATATTCAAAGCCCCCTAAAAATATAGGCATCATTTCAGACCCCTCTCTCAAGTAGCCTGTCAAAGAGCCTGATTGGAACCAGAGGTGTTGTGTTGGAAGCTAGATGAATCACATGTTGAAGGAGTTCTCTGTTTGATTTCTCATATGTATTCTATGTGTTTTTATCCTTTAGAGATCTGTTTAAGGTGCCCTTCCTACTTGAAACACGTTTATGTGGATAGTGGAGACACTGCAATGCGCTGTTATGTTATTTACTGTGGCCATGGGCACTGTAAGTTCCATTGCTGACAGTTTGGCTTGATTTGGCATGGACTCTTTGTGCTAGTTGATTAAACACAATTTCATCTTTTGTTTTCATTTTTGGACAAGGATATGAACTTCTTTGAAATGGTAATTTCATTTGTTTGAAGTATGGCTGGTAAACAAAGTAAAACAACAAATGCAAATGTGGTGCTATGTTTTTTTGTTGATCTCATAATAATCTCCTTGCTAGATTCAGGACATTTCTCATTTTGGCTTTGTGCAACATCAAATAGATGGGTATTACCACTGAAATTGCTGTGTTTTGTTTGATACCATCAATAATAACAATCCCCACCGCATTATTCATTTGAGAATGTACACCTCAAACCTGAGGAAAATTGCACAACTAATGCTTTTTGGTATATGATTATTAGTAGAGAAACTAATAAATAGCATACTGATTTCTTGCAGCAAAACAAAACACGTTTTTATATTAATTCATGGTCTGTCTGCCTGGCCCTGATACATTATAATATATATTTCTGGCCTTCTTATTTCCATACAACATTAATATATACTGTCATGCCACATGCATTGACAGCTGATTTGTACAAGTTTGACATACTATTTTGACGATTGTTTATCTCCTGCCCCACTGTCTTAGGATATATAGAATAGGCTAGTACGCCAGAGTCGCTTTGTATTTCTGGATTTAAATAGAAGAATCATCCTCAGCTGTTTGTGTCGAGCAGAAAGGCTCCACCAACCAAAGCATTTCTGCAGAAAATCTGCATGGGGATAAATCCTATGATCTTTAGCAGTTTGCACACTAGAATGGCTGAGAGCAATTACTCTCACAAAGAAAATGTTTATCCTTTTTTATCGTTGCCTGCTACCATCTCTTCTCTGCCTTGAGCCAAATTAATTCTCTCTGAACTTTCCTAAAGATCTCCTTCCTTTCCTGAGCAGTGGGCACACTCTCTCTGTCTTATGGGTGTGCAGAGACTTGATTACAGACTGACTGACATGAGAATTTCCAATATATTCCATCTGACTCTTAACATTCCTACACTCTCTGAAAAGCGAACATATGCCTACTGTATGAATTCTATGATCAAATGTTGCATTCTACTGTTCTATAGTTCCTGTTTTTGTACATAGTGGGAATAACACAGCTGTTAATGGAGGGTATTGAGAGAGAGAGTGAGAGAGAAAACATTTCATTGTGAAAGTATGACAGAGGAGTGGTAAGAATTACGACAGATTAGAGGCTGAGAGACGCTGCTGTGCCTCTACGGGGGGGGGGGGGGGTAATTATTTAACGTTAGAGGGGTTCCAATGGGAGAGGGTCAGGACCCTGAGACCGGGGGGGCCCTGAGAGGGGGGGGCCTGAGACGGGCCATCTGTGTGAGTCACCAGGCTGAGGAGGGCTGGGGACAGCTGAGGCACCATGGAGCCTTCAACACAGGCCAGGAATGATAATGGTGTGTCACTGAAGCATATCAAACACACATGCATCTGTGGGGAGGAGGCTTCTCTGTCTCTGAGCACCATGATTCATACAAAATGATTGGTTGTTCGTACTTTAGTCCAGTGCTCAGAATTTTAACCTGTGCCTTGTTTCTGTGGAATATTTAAGTTGCTTTCTACATTTTGTGTAAAAAATAGGCAGACTGCTTTTTGCTATTGTTTTCTTCACCTTATTTAATTGCAGTCTGATTCCGAATGCAATGTTGCGGAGATTATTAATTGACCAACCCGGCAGAGTTGCCATCCCCCACAAGGTGACCGGTTCGACATCTAACATAAACAAATGGAGTGAGAAGGAGTGAGAGAGAGAGTGCATTGTTACCCCCATATGCCTCGACTGCTCTGAACAGTTTTCTCAATGGTTCTATGGAAATGAGAGATGATAAACTGAACTTAACTCCCCGTCACCATGTGATTGCATTCACATCCATCTGTTTATTGATTGGATCATTTTGTTTCACAATAATGCCAACAGTATATTTCTTTGAGCACTTCATTGTGCTAGGCATGGAATGCAGGCTTTTACTAAACGTTGACAACTTAATAGTGCAATTATGGCAGTACAGCGGTCTCAAAGTGAGCATGAACGATCTTGTTGCCAAGGGTTCACGCATAATAGCTTGTACTGGACTATTCTGAAATGGAATAGAATAAGGCTGGGATAGGGCTAAATTGATGAATCTCAAATCAATAGTTTTGTAAATACTGGCCAGGTTTGCACTAGTCCAGACATGATGTGTATTTGTGTACCGTTCTCATGTATCGATTTTGTTTATGGGATGTGTCAGACTGAACTGAGATATAATACAGTTTCCCTGTATGTTTCCCGTTATGTACTCAGATCACCATGGCGGTGTGTGTGCCAATCAGACAGCTCACATTGGTTCTCAATCTCCCAGCTGCATTGCCTCAGGCTCTGGAGACAAAGGGAGACGAAGAGAAAGAGAGAGAGAGAGAGAGAGAGAGAGAGAGAGAGAGAGAGAGAGAGAGAGAAGAGAGAGAAGGAGAGAGAGACTGAGAGAGAAGGAGAAGGAGAGGAGAGAGAGACTGAGAGAGAGGGGAACCTTGAGGTCATAGACTCCATGTTCTCATTCAGACCAACCCCCAGAGCTGTTCATTTCCCATTACCCAAAAGCCCCTCAGCATAATACCCTCTGCAGCACACCACAATACAGGTCAGAGGTCAATTATGATTTAAGTCTTTGTTTCCGTGTTCTTAAGCTCTGTTCAACACTATGATGTTCTTGTGTTGGAGCGAAGTTCAATTCCCCTCGGTGTGGTTATGTGGTTCATTTAACCAACACATGTGGTGTACTAGTGGGTAAATCCTTCTCGCTCTCCTCTCACACACATACAGTGCCTTCAGAAAGTATTCACACACCTTGACTTTTTCCACATGTTTTGTCACTGGCCTACACACAATACCCCATAATGTCAAAGTGGAATTATATATATTTTTTACAAATTAACAAAAAATGAAAAGCTGAGTTGAGGAGTAAACATTTGCTTAACAAGTCACAGAAGTTGCAGGGACTCTGTGTGTGCAATATGTTTAACATGATTTTTGAATGACTACTTTATCTCTGTAACCCACACATACAATTATCTGTAAGGTCCTTCAGTCGAGCAGTGAATTTCAAACACAGATTCAACCACAAAGACCGGGGAGCTTATCCAATGCCTTGCAAAGAAGGGCACATATTGGTAGATGGGTAAAACAAAACAATATCCCATAGTGAAGTTATTAATTACACTTTGGATGGTATATGAATACACACAGTCACTGCAAAGATACAGGCATCCTTCCTAACTCAGTTGTCAGAGAGGAAGGAAACCGCTCAGGGATTTCACCATGAGGCCAATGGTGACTAAAATAGTTGCAGAGTTTAATGGCTGATTGTAGTTACTCCACATTATTAACCTACAGTGCATTCTTAAAGTATTTTCCACATTTTGTTACATTGCAGCCTTATTCTAAAATTGATTAAATTATATTTTTCCCCCATCAATCTACACACAACCCCATAATAAAGCAAAAACAGGTTTTTAGAAATGTTTGCAAATGTATAGAAAATCTACAGCAATACCTTATTTACATACAGTTGAAGTCGGAAGTTTACATACACCTTAGCCAAATACGTTTAAACTCAGTTTTCCCTGTCTTTGGTCAGTTAGGATCACCACTTTATTTTAAAAATGTGAAATGTCAGAATAATAGTAGAGAGAATGATTTCTGAGCATGACTTTTATTTCTTTCATCACATTCCCAGTGGGTCAGAAGTTTACATACACTCAATTAGTATTTGGTAGCATTGCCTTTAAATTGTTTATCTTGGGTCAAACGTTTTGGGTAGCCTTCCACAAGCTTCCAACAATAAGTTCCTGGAATTTTGGCCCATTCCTCCTGACAGAGCTGGTGTAACGGAGTCAGGTTTGTAGGTCTCCTTGCTCACACACACACACTTTCTCAGTTCTGCCAACACATTTTCTATGGGATTGAGGTCAGTGCTTTGTGATGGCCACTCCAATACCTTGACTTTGTTGTCCTTAAGCCATTTTGCCACAACTTTGGAAGTATGCTTGGAGTCATTGTCAATTTGGAAGAACCATTTGTGACCAAGCTTTAACTTCCTGACTGATGTCTTGAGATGTTGCTTCAATATATCCACATAATTTTCATTCCTCATGATGCCATCTATTTTGTGAAGTGCACCAGTCCCTCATGTAGCGAAGTACCCCCACAACATGATGCTGCCACCCCCGTGCTTCATGGTTGGGATGGTATTCTTCGGCTTGCAAGTCTCCCCCTTTTTCCTCCAAACATAACAATGGTCATTATGGCCAAACAGTTATATTTTTGTTTAATCAGACCAGAGGACATTTCTCCAAAAAGTACAATCTTTGTCCCCATGTGCAGTTGCAAACCGTAGTCTGGCTTCTTAATGGTGGATTTGGAGCAGTGGCTTCTTCCTTGCTGAGCGGCCTTTCAGGTTATGTCGATTTAGGACTCGTTTTCGTGTGAATATAGATACTTTTGTACCTGTTGTTTTCTCCAGCATCTTCACAAGGTCCTTTGCTGCTGTTCGGCGATTGATTTGCACTTTTCACACCAAAGTACGTTCATCTCTAGGAGACAGAACGCGTCTCCTTCCTGAACGTTATGACGGCTGCGTGGTCCCATAGTGTTTATAATTGCGTACTATTGTTTGTACAGATAAACATGGTACCTTCAGGCGTATGGAAATTGCTCCCAAGGATGAACCAGACTTGTGGAGGTCTACAATCTTAGCTGATTTCTTTAGATTTTCCCATGATCTCAAGCAAAGAGGCACTGAGTTTGAAGGTAGGCCTTGAAATACATCTACAGGTACACCTCCAATTGACACAAATTATGTCAATTAGCCTATCCAAAGCTTCTAAAGCCATGACATCATTTTCTGGAATTTTCCAAGCTGTTTAAAGGCACAGTCAACTTAGTGTATGTAAACTTCTGACCCACTGGAATTGGGATACAGTGAATTATAAGTGAAATATAAGTGAAACAATTGTTGTAAAAATTACTTGTGTCATGCACAAAGTAGATGTCCTAACCGACTTGCCAAAACTATAGTTTGTTAACAAGAAATTTGTGGAGTGTTTTGAAAAACAAGTTTTAATGACTGCAACCTAAGTGTATGTAAACTTCCGACTTCAACTGTAAGTAATCAGACCCTTTGCTATGAGACTCGAAATTGAGCTCATGTGCACCCTGTTTCCATTGATCATCCTTGAGGTGTTTCTACAACTTGATTGGAGTCCATCTGTGGTAAATTCAATTGATTGGAAATGATTTGGAAAGGAACACACCTGTCTATATAAGGTTCCACAGTTGACAGTGCATGGCAGAGCAAAAACCAAGCCATGAGGTCGAAGGAATTGTCCGTAGAGCTCGGAGACAGGATTGTGTTGGGGCACCGATGTGGGGAAGGGTACTAAAACATTTCTGCAGCATTGAAGGTCCCCAAGAACACAGTGGCCTCCATCATTCTTAAATGGAAGAAGTTTGGAACCACCAAGACCCTTCCTAGAGCTGGCCGCCCAGCCAAACGGGAGCGAAGGACCTTGGTCAGGGAGGTGACCAAGAACCTGATGGTCACTCTGACAGAGCTCCAGAGTTCCTCTGTGGAGATGGGAGAACGTTCCAGAAGGACAACCATCTCTGCAGCACTCCACCAATCAGGCTTTATGGTAGAGTGACCAGACTGTAGCCACTCCTCAGTAAAAGGCACATGACAGCTCGCTTAGAGTTTTTCAAAAGGACTCTGACAAGAGAAACACTATTATTTGGTCAGATGAAACCTAGATTTAACACTTTGGCCTGAATGCCAAGTGTCACGTCTGGAAGAAACCTGGCACCATCCCTACAGTGAAGCATGGTGGTGGCAGTATCATGCTGTGGGGATGTTTTTCTGTGGCAGGGACTGGGAGACTAGTCAGGATCGAGGGAAAGATGAATAGAGCAAAGTACAGATAGATCCTTGATGAAAACCTTCTCCAGTGCGGGGCGAAGGTTCACCTTCCAACAGCACAATGTCCCTAAGCACACAGCCAAGACTCTGAATGTCCTTGAGTGGCCCAGCCAGAGCCTGGACTTGAACACGATCTAACATCTCTGGAGAAACCTGAAAATAGCTGGGCAGCGACGCTCCCCATCCAACCTGACAGAGCTTGAGAGCGTCTGCAGGGAAGATTGGGAGAAACTCCCCAAATACAGCTGCGCCAAACTTGGCGTCATACCCAAGAAGACTCGAGGCTGTAATCGCTGCCCAAAACTAACAATTTAATTAATTTTGAATTCAGGCTGTAACACAACAAGTCAAGGGGTATATATACTTTCTGAAGGCACTGTAATCAAAACATCAAAACTGCTCACAATTTTTTATTTCTTCATCAGCACAGCAACAGCCCCCAAGACTAATGCTATCTGTGCCTGCTATCTGTCACTCAGACAGCCTAGGAAAACAAAGGGGCTTGGAAAGTGTAATTTATTAAAAGTGAATACAACAGAGCAGAATAGTATGTGAGAGAGTAGAGAGAGCTTCAAGTTGACCGTTCCTCTGAGACAACCCCCCAACCCCCTCCCCAGCAGCTGTTCCTACAGATGTAAGGTGACAGTAATCAATACTGATTATTAAACTGGGAACGCCATCTCCACATTGTGATTAATCTTCATTTGTCTGTTTGTTTACAGGACCTGGCTGGCCTCGTTTAGCTGTGAGAGAGATGACTCTCCTATTATCTCTTCCCTGAAACAACAACAACACTGTCACTGTTAAAGATACACACTGATACTGTTAAAGATGCACACTGTCACTGTGAGATACACACTGTATGTTAAATACACATTGATACACACTGTCATTGTTAAAGATACACACTGATACTGTTAAAGATACACACTGATGAACCCTGATACTGTTAAAGATACACACTGTATCAGTATGTATCTAACAGTGACAGTGTGTATGTTAAATACACACTGTCATTGTTAAAGATACACACTGATACGGTTAAAGATACAAAATGGTACGCACTGTCACTGTTACATATGCACACTGACACACACTGTTATAGATACACACTGACACACACTTAAAGATACACACTGACACACACTGTTAAAGATACACACTGTCACAGTTAAACATACACGATGATACACACTGTCACTGTTAAAGATACACACTTATAAAAATTGTCACTGTTGAAGATACACACTGTCACCGTTAAAAATACACAGCGATACAATGTCACTGTTAAAGATACATTGATACATACTGATACACACAGTCACTGTTAAAGATACACACAGATAAATAATTGGCACTGTTAAAGATCCACATTGATACACAGTGATACACATTGTCACTTAAAGATACACACTGATAAAAATGTCACTGTTAAAGATACACACGGATACACACTGTCACCGTTAGATACACAAGTATACAAACTGTCACTGTTAAAGATACACACTGTGAAATATACACACTGATCCACACTGTCACTATTAAAGATACACACTGTCACAGTTAAAGATACACACTGATGAAAATTGTCACTGTTAAAGACACACACTTATACACATGAATACACACTGTCAGTTTAAAAAAAAAAAGGTACACACCGTCACCGTTAGATACACAAGTATACAAACTGTCATTGTTAAAGATACACACGGATCCACACTATCACTGTTAAAGATACACACAGATACACACTGTCACTGTTAAAGATACACACTGTCACCGTTAGATACACACTGATACACAAGTATACACACTGTCACTGTTAAAGATACACACTGTCAAATATACACACTGATCCACACTGTCACTGTTAAAGATACACACTGATCCACACTGTCACTGTTAAAGATACACACTGATCCACACTGTCAGTGTTACAGATACACACTGTCAGTGTTACAGATACACACTGTCAGTGTTACAGATACACACTGTCAGTGTTACAGATACACACTGTCAGTGTTACAGATACACACTGTCAGTGTTACAGATACACACTGTCAGTGTTACAGATACACACTGTCAGTGTTACAGATACACACTGTCAGTGTTACAGATACACACTGTCACAGATACACACTGTCAGTGTTACAGATACACACTGTCAGTGTTACAGATACACACTGTCAGTGTTACAGATACACACTGTCAGTGTTACAGATACACACTGTCAGTGTTACAGATACACTGTCAGTGTTACAGATACACACTGTCACAGATACACACTGTCAGTGTTACAGATACACACTGTCAGTGTTACAGATACACACTGTCACAGATACACACTGTCAGTGTTACAGATACACTGTCAGTGTTACAGATACACACTGTCACAGATACACACTGTCAGTGTTACAGATACACACTGTCAGTGTTACAGATACACACTGTCAGTGTTACAGATACACACTGTCAGTGTTACAGATACACACTGTCAGTGTTACAGATACACACTGTCAGTGTTACAGATACACACTGTCAGTGTTACAGATACACACTGTCACAGATACACACTGTCAGTGTTACAGATACACACTGTCAGTGTTACAGATACACACTGTCACAGATACACACTGTCAGTGTTACAGATACACTGTCAGTGTTACAGATACACACTGATAAAAATTGTCACTGTTAAAGATACACACTATCACCGTTAGATACACAGTGATACACAAGTATACACACTGTCACTGTTAAATATACACACTGTCAGTGTTAAAGATACACATGTATACACAATGATACAAATTGTCACTGTTAAAAATACACACTGATACAGACTGTCACTGTTAAAGATACACACTGTCACTGTTAAAGATGCACACTGATACACACTGTCACTGTTAAAGATATACATTGATGCAGACTGTCACTGTTCAAGATACACACTGTCATTGTTAAAAATACACACTGATACACACTGTCACTGTTAAAGATACACACTGTCACCGTTAAAGATACACACTGTCACCGTTAAAGATACACACTGTCACCGTTAAAGATACACACTGGTACACCCTGTCACTGTTAAAGACACACTCTGATACACACTTTCATTGTTAAACATACACACTGATACATACTGACAAATACTGTCACTGTTAAAGATACACACTGGTACACGCTGATACACACTGTCAGTGCTAAAGGTACACAATGTCACCATTAGATATACACTGATACACAAGTATACACACTGTCACTGTTAAAGATACACACTGTCACCATTAAATATACACACTGATGCACACTGTCATTGTTAAAGATACACACTGTCACTGTTAAAGATGCACACTGATACACAGAGTCACTGTTAAAGATGCACACTGACACACACTTTCACTGTTAAACATACACATTAATACAAACTGTCACTGTTAAAGATAGCAGTCCTGGAGGGCAGGGATCTCAGCCCCAGTGATGTACTGGGCCGTACGCACTACCCTCTGTCGCACCTTGCGGTCGGATGCCAAGCAGATGCCATACAAAGTGGTGATGCAGCCAGTCGATACTCTCAATGGTGCAGCTGTAGAACTTTTTGAGGAGCTGAAGGCCCATGACAAATCTTTCCAGCCTCCTGAGGGGGAAGAGGAGTTGTCGTGCCCTCTTCACGACTGTGTTGGTGCGTTTGGACCATGATAGGTCCTTAGTGAGATGGACACCGAGGAACAGAAGATCTTGACCCGCTCCACTACAACCCTGTCGATGTGAATGTTGGCATGCTCGGCTCTCCGTTTCCTGTTGTCCACAATCAGCTCCTTTGTCTTGATGATGTTGAAGTAGAGGTTGTTGTCTTGGCAGCGCAGTGCCAGGTCTCTGAACTCCTCCCCATAGGCTCTCTCTATAGGTGGTCTCATCATTGTTGGTGATCAGGCCTACCACAAACTTAATGATGGTGTTGGAGTAGTGCGTGGCAACGCAGTCGTGGGTGAACAGGGATTACAGGAGGGGACTAAGCACGCACCCTTGAGGGGTACATGTGTTGAGGGTCAGCGTGGCGGAAGTGTTGTTGCCTACCCTAACCACCTGGGGGCTACCCATCAGGAAGTCCAGGATCCAGGTGCAAAGAGAGGTGTTCAGTCCCAGGGTCCTTAGCTTAGTGATGAGTTTGGAGTGCACCATGGTGTTGAACGCTGAGCTGTAGTCAATGAACAGCGTTCTCATGATGGGTTACCTTACCAGGAAATATGACTCAAATGTATCTCTGATTCCAGATCAGTGCCTTCAAAAACATAATGTTTTCTGATAATGTTCTGAGGTGGGAAATGCTAGATGATTGCCTTTAAAACTGGGACATACACTACATGACCAAAAGTATGTGGACACCTGCTAGTCAAACATCTGATTCCAAAATCATGGGCATCAATATTGAGCTGGTCTCCCCTTTGCTGCTATAACAGCCTCCAATCTTCTGGGAAGGCTTTCCACGAGATGTTTTAACATTTCTGCAGGGACTTGCTTCCATTCAGCCACAAGAGCATTAGTGAAATCGGGCACCGATGTTGGGAAATTAGGCCTGGCTCGCAGTTGGCGTTCCAATCCATCCCAAAGGTGTTTGATGGGGTTGAGGTCAGGGCTCTGAGCAGGGAAGTCAAGTTCTTCCACATTGATCTCGACAAACCATTTCTGTTTGGACCTCGCTTTGTGCACAGGAACATTGTCATGGTGAAACAGGAAAGGGCCTTCCCCAAACTTTTGCCACAAAGTTGGAAGCACAGAACTGTCTAGAACTGTCTTTGTGTGCTGTAGCGTTAAGATTTCCCTTCACTGGAACAAAGGGGCCTAGCCCGAACCATGAAAAACTACCCCAGGCCATTATTCCTCCTCCACCAAACATTACAGTAGCCTCTATGCATTGGGGCAGGTATCATCCTCCTGGCATCCGCCAAACCCAGATTAGTCCATCGGACTGCCAGATGGTGAAGCTTCATTCATCATGCCAGAGAACGAGCTTCCACTGCTCCAGAGTCCAATGGTGGCGATCTTTACACCGTTCCAGCCGATGCTTGCATTGCCCAAGGTGATTTTAGGCTTGTGTGCGGCTGCTCGGCCATGGAAACCCACTTCATGAAGCTCCCGACAAACAGTTATTGTGCTGACGTTGCTTCCAGAGACAGTTTGGAAGTCGGTAGTGAGTGTTGCACTATTGCGATTTTTATGCGCTTCAGCACTCCGCGGTCCCGTTCTTTGAGCTTTTGTAGGCTACCACTTCGCGGCTGAGCCGTTGTTGCTCCTGGACGTTTCCACGTCACAATAACAGCACTTAAAGTTGAGCGGGGCAGCTCTAGCAGGGCGTAAATTTGACAAACTGACTTTTTGGAAAGGTGGCATCCTATGATAGTGCCATGTTGAAAGTCACTGAGCTCTTCAGTAAGGCCATTCTACTGCCAATGTTTGTTTATGTAGATTGCATGTCTGTGTGCTCGATTTTATACACCTGTCAGCAACAGGTGTGGCTGAAATAGCTGAATCCACTAATTTGAAGGGGTGTACACATACTTTTGTATACAGTATATATTGTATGGGAGACAGGGGAAACAGAATAATAGTGTGTCATATCATTCTGCTTCTCTCTCTGTGTGTTAATCATCTGCCCTCAATGGACACATGGAAATACATTTTTCAAGTGGCACATCTATAAATGTGTCTAATAATGGCTTTTCCCTAGAACGAAAAATAGTTATTTTGTTATTGTGTTTTAAACAGAATCTTGGATGCTTGATAGATATTCATCATACCGGAAGTTTTATGAACAACTGCGAAATAAGTAATTGATCATTTGAAAAGTATTCCATTTATCTTAAGATAGAGTAATATCCCTGTCTGTGGCAGCTATGAGCAGGCTAAAAGACATACAATTGATTTGCAAATGTATATAAAAAAAAAACCTGATATCACATTTACATAAGTATTCAGACCCTTTGCTGAGTACTTTGTTGAAGCACCTTTTGCACCGATTACAGCCTCAAGTCTTCTTGGGTATGACGCTACAAGCTTGGCACACTTGTATTTGGGGAGTTTCTTCCATTCTTCTCTGCGGATCCTCTCAAACTCTCTCAGATTGGAAGGGGAGCATCGCTGCAGAGCTATTTTCAGGTCTCTCCAGAGATGTTTGATCGGATTCAAGTTCAGACTCTGTCTGGGCCACTCAAGGACATACAGAGAGTTGTCCCGAAGCCCCTCCTGCATTGTCTTGGCTGTGTATGCTGCCACCACCATGGTTCACAATAAGGATGGTGCCAGGTTTCCTCCAGACGTGTCTCTTGGCATTCAGGCCAAAGAGTTCAAAGTTGGTTTCATCAGACCAGAGAATCTTGTTTCTCATGTTCTGAGAGTCTTTAGGTGCCTTTTGGCAAACTCCAAGCAGGCTATCATGTGCCTTTTACTGAGGAGTGGCTTCCATCCGGCCGCTCAACCATAAAGGCCTCATTGGTGGAGTGCTGCAGAGATGGTTGTCCTTCTGGAAGGTTCTCCCATCTCCACAGAGGAACTCTGGAGCTCTGTCAGAGTGACCATCGGGTTCTTGGTCACCTCCCAGACCAAGGCCCTTCTCCCCCAATTGCTCAGTTTACTGGGTGGTCAGCCCTTGGAAGAGTCTTGGTGGATCTGAACTTCTTCCATTTGAGAATGACGGAGGCCACTGTGTTTTTGGGGACTTTCAATGCTGCAAAAATGTTTTGGTACCCTTCCCCAGATCTGTGCCTTGACACAATCCTGTCTCTGAGCTCTATGGATTCCTTCGACCTCACGGTTTGGTTTTTGCTCTGACATGCACTGTCAACTGTGGGACCTTACATAGACAGGTGTGTGCTTTTCCAAATCATGTCCAATCAATTGAATTTACCACAGGTGGACTCCCAACCCCAATAAAGTTGTAGAAACATCTAAAGGAGGAGCTCAATTTCGAGTTTCATAGCAAAGGGTCTGAATACTTATGTAAATAAGGTATTTTAGTTTTTTATTTAATACATTTGCTAACATATCTGAACACCTGTTTTTGCTTCGTCATTATGGGGTATTGTGTGTAGATTGATGAGGAAAATGTTTTATTTTAGCAATTTTAGAATAAGGTTGTAACGTAACAACATTTTGAAAAAGTCAAGGGGTCTGAATACTTTCTGAATGCACTGTATGTGTCCGAAATGGTACAATATTTCCTTTAATGTTCACTACTTTGACCAGAGCCCATTAGGAATAGGGTGCTATTTCAGATGCAGCCATAAAGGAGGATAAGAAAGGGCTAATGGAACTAGCAGGGCAAAGTAGAGCAGTTAGTCTGGGCAGTGTCAGAGTGCTGACGTGGAGGGGGGGGGGGGGTCGAAGCAGAGCCATATTACTGACTGATTCTGTTTTGATGAGACAGTTACATACATTCAGTTAGGGAATTACACCAGCCTTCACCAAGGATCTTAAGAATAAGAATCAAATAAGAACATGATAAGATTCCCAGTGTCCTCTATGGTAAGATATCGTGAATGAGTTCAGCGTAATGGGGGTTATATATTTAAAAGGAAGAGCACGGGGGGGTGGATAGAGACAGAGAGCGAAAGGGTCCTTAGTAGGTTAATGTTTGACGGATTCGTTTATTAGGTTTCACCTTAGTGTAATTTGGTATTAAATTGGATGACAATTCATTAGGTGAGTGTGATGTCTGCGGTTCTCCAGTGTTCAGGCTCAGTCTGCTGAATTACAGCTGCAGTGAGGGGCCCTGACCCCTGTGTAGGGCTGTAGTCGGGGCCCTTGGTGCTAATGGAAGTGGAGAGCTAGAGGAGGAAGAGAAAGGGGAAAGCAGTCACACTGTAGTTAGCATTAGGCCCAGACCACTCTAAACCTGGACCAAATAGCAATATGGGGGGAGTGGTGAAAAAACAGGCAAATCTTCTTAAGGCGGAAATTGAGCGAGAAAATGAGTTAGAATGCATGCCTAATACATTGTTTCATTGTAGGTAGTATGCTAGTATGGATGTTGGAGCAGGACCATAATTAGTTCACCTCACCTGTGTGGGAATGATACTTGCATAGTGTAATGTTATGTTATTGTCATTGGTGGTGAATATGATATTATTACATGTTTACAGCATGAAAGCAGTGGAACAGTGCAGTGTCTCACATTAGAGGAACTGCTGAGCTTTATTAGTGCTGCATGGCCCGGCCCAAAACTCCCCTTGGCTCTAGGGCATGCTGCATGTGAAAGTGGTGTGGTATTTAGAAACAGGTTCTTTGGCACATACAGTATCGCCCCTAGACGTCCAGCATTTCGTTCCAGGCCAAGCGTGGGGAACATAGGTCTGTCATAGGCTCTATTTCCTTTTTTAAACATTACAAATGTTTTAATTTTTATTTTAAAACATACAATCTACCCCGAGTGAAGCCGCTCAACATTTACATTACATTCAGTCATCTAGCAGACACTCCCATCCAGAGCGACCCACAGGAGCAACCAGGGCCAAGTGCCCCGCCCAAGGTCACGTCAACAGATCTCCAACAAGTCAAATCGGGGACCCGAACCAGCTAACCCATTTGGCCCTGGTCAAAAGTAGTGCACAATAACAGGAAAAGGGTGCCATTTGGGACGCACATAGAGTCCACTGAGACTCTGGTTGGCAGCCCCAGCTCCGCACTGAATAACTGCCTTTCTAGTGTCTACACTGACTGACATTTAAAAATATCTGCTAATAGATTTTAACCAAAGCACAATGTTTTTATTTCACGCTGTCAATCTGTGAATATAATTTAATCCATGCACGACACAAACAAGTCTTGTCTTTTTACTGTCACAAAACATTTTTTTTTTTTACCATGTTTCAAATATACAGTTGAAGTCGGAAGTGTACAGTGGGGGAAAAAAATATTTGATCCCCTGCTGATTTTGTACGTTTGCCCACTGATAAAGGATGAGTCTATAATTTTAATGGTAGGTTTATTTGAACAGTGAGAGACAGAATAACAAAAATATCGAGAAAAACGCATGTCAAAAATGTTATAAATTGATTTGCATTTTAATGAGGGAAATAAGTATTTGACCCCCTCTCAATCAGAACGATTTCTAGCTCCCAGGTGTCTTTTATACAGGTAACAAGCTGAGATTAGGAGCACACTCTTAAAGGGAGTGCTCCTAACCGCAGCTTGTTACCTGTAAAAAAGACACCTGTCCACAGAAGCAATCAATCAGATTCCAAACTCTCCACCATGGCCAAGACCAAAGAGCTCTCCAAGGTTGTCAGGGACAAGACTGTAGACCTACACAAGGCTGGAATGGGCTACAAGACCATCGCCAAGCAGCTTGGTGAGAAGGTGACAACAGTTATTGCGATTATTCGGAATTTGGAAGAAACACAAAAGAACTGTCAATATCCCTCGGCCTGGGGCTTTATGCAAGATCTCACCTCGTGGGGTTGCAATGATCATGAGAACGGTGAGGAATCAGCCCAGAACTACACGGGAGGATCTTGTCAATGATCACAAGGCAGCTGGGACCATAGTCACCAAGAAAACAATTGGTAACACACTACGCCGTGAAGGACTGAAATCCTGCAGCGCCCGCAAGGTCCCCCTGCTCAAGAATACATATACATGCCCGTCTGAAGTTTGCCAATGAACATCTGAATGATTCAGAGAACAACTGGGTGAAAGTGTTGTGGTCAGATGAGACCAAAATGGAGCTCTTTGGCATCAACTCAACTCGTCGTGTTTGGAGGAGGAGGAAGGCTGCCTATGACCCCAAGAACACCATCTCCACCATCAAACATGGAGGTGGAAACATTATGCTTTGGGGGTGTTTTTCTGCTAAGGGGACAGGACAACTTCACCGCATCAAAGTGACGATGGAAGGGGCCATGTACCGTCAAATCTTGGGTGAGAACCTCCTTCCCTCAGCCAGGGCATTGAAAATGGGTCGTGGATGGGTATTCCAGCATGACAATGACACAAAACACACGGCCAAGGCAACAAAGGAGTGGCTCAAGAAGAAGCACATTGTCACGCTTGTCGTTGGAAATGGAGGACCAAAACGCAGCAGGTATGTGTATGCTCATCTTGCTCTTTTAATAAATACAAAATCAACACCAAAATAACAAAGACCGAACAATCGACAAAAAACAGTCTGGTAAGGCACAAGGCTAAACTCAGAACAATTCCCCACAACCCCAAAGACAAACACACACACCTATATAGGACTTCCAATCAAAGGCAACTATACACACCTGCCTTCAATTGGAAGTCCCAATCATCAACCCAACATTTAACAAACACAAACCCCCTGCCACATCCTGACCTAGACTAAGCAATACGCCCTCTGCTGGTCAGGACGTGACAGTACCCCCCCCCTCAAGGTGCAGACTCCAGGATGCACCTAAAAAAGAAAAACAAGAAAATCCCCAATACCCCAACAAAAATCCAACAAACAATAACCCCTAAACCATAAGGGAGGGAAGGGAGGGTGGCTGCCGTCAACGACGGCACTGTGCTACACCCTCCCTCCCCAACCCACCTATCCTGGAGGTGGCTCAGGTGCAGGCCGTTCCAGGCAGTCGGGGCAGTCTGGCAGCTCGGGACAGTCTGGGCAGTCTGGCAGCTCGGGACAGTCGGGGCAGTCTGGCAGCTCGGGACAGTCGGGGCAGTCTGGCAGCTCGGGACACTCGGGGCAGTCTGGCAGCTCGGGACACTCGGGGCAGTCTGGCAACTCGGGACAGTCTGGCAACTCGGGACAGTCGGGGCAGTCTGGCAACTGGGGACAGTCGGGGCAGTCTGGCAACTGGGGACAGTCTGGGCAGTCTGGCAACTGGGGACAGTCTGGGCAGTCTGGCAACTGGGGACAGTCTGGGCAGTCTGGCAACTGGGGACAGTCTGGGCAGTCTGGCAACTGGGGACAGTCTGGGCGTTCAGGGCAGTTCAGGGCAGTCTGGCCACTCCGGCAGTTCAGCGCAGTCTGGCCACTCCGGCAGTTCAGCGCAGTCTGGCCACTCCGGCAGTTCAGCGCAGTCTGGCCACTCCGGCAGTTCAGCGCAGTCTGACCTCTCTGGCGACTGTTGACTGGCGGGCAGCTCTGACGACTGTTGACTGGCGGGCAGCTCTGACGACTGTTGACTGGCGGGCAGCTCTGACGACGACTGTTGACTGGCGGGCAGCTCTGACGACGACTGTTGACTGGCGGGCAGCTCTGACGACGACTGTTGACTGGCGGGCAGCTCTGACGACGACTGTTGACTGGCGGGCAGCTCTGACGACGACTGTTGACTGGCGGGCAGCTCTGATGACGACTGTTGACTGGCGGGCAGCTCTTGCCCCGTCAAACAGCCCTTGTGCCCCCCCCTAAAAAATTATTTGGGGTGCCTCTCGGTCTCCCTTACCTCGCCAGCCTTCTTCCGCTGCTTGGTCCTTTGTTGGTGGGGAATTCTGTCACGCTTGTCGTTGGAAATGGAGGACCAAAACGCAGCAGGTATGTGTATGCTCATCTTGCTCTTTTAATAAATACAAAATCAACACCAAAATAACAAAGACCGAACAATCGACAAAAAACAGTCTGGTAAGGCACAAGGCTAAACTCAGAACAATTCCCCACAACCCCAAAGACAAACACACACATCTATATAGGACTTCCAATCAAAGGCAACTATACACACCTGCCTTCAATTGGAAGTCCCAATCATCAACCCAACATTTAACAAACACAAACCCCCTGCCACATCCTGACCTAGACTAAGCAATACGCCCTCTGCTGGTCAGGACGTGACACACATTAAGGTCCTGGAGTGGCCTAGCCAGTCTCCAGACCTTAATCCCATAGAAAATCTGTGGAGGGAGCTGAAGGTTCGAGTTGCCAAACGTCAGCCTCGAAACCTTAATGACTTGGAGAAGATCTGCAAAGAGGAGTGGGACAAAATCCCTCCTGAGATGTGTGCAAACCTGGTGGCCAACTACAAGAAACGTCTGACCTCTGTGATTGCCAACAAGGGTTTTGCCACCAAGTACTAAGTCATGTTTTGCAGAGGGGTCAAATACTTTTTTCCCTCATTAAAATGCAAATCATTTTTGTAACATTTTTTATGTGTTTTTCTGGATTTTTTGTTGTTGTTTTTCTGTCTCTCACTGTTCAAATAAACCTACCATTAAAATTATAGACTGATAATTTCTTTGTAAGTGGGCAAATGTACAAAATCAGCAGGGGATCAAATACTTTTTTCCCCCACTGTACATACACTTACAGTGGGTAGAACAAGTGTTTGATACACTGCCAATTTGGCAGGTTTTCCTACTTACAAAGCATGTAGCGGTCTGTAATTTTTATCATAGGTACACTTCAACTGTGAGAGACGGAATCTAAAACAAAAATCCAGAAAATCACATTGTATGATTTTTAAGTAATTAATTTGCATTTTATTTCATGACATAAGTATTTGATACATCAGAAAAGCGGAACTTAATATTTGGTACAGAAACCTTTGTTTGCAATTACAGAGATCATACGTTTCCTGTAGTTCTTGACCAGGTTTGCACACACTGCAGCAGGGATTTTGGCCCACTCCTAAATACAGACCTTCTCCAGATCCTTCAGGTTTCAGGGCTGTCGCTGGGCAATACAGACTTTCAGCTCCCTCCAAAGATTTTTTATTGGGTTCAGGTCTGGAGACTGGCTAGGTCACTCCAGGACCTTGAGATGCTTCTTACGGAGCCACTCCTTAGTTGCCCTGGCTGTGTGTTTTGGGTCATTGTCATGCTGGATGACCCAGCCACGACCCATCTTCAATGCTCTTACTGAGGGAAGGAGGTTGTTGGACAAGATCTCGCGATACATGGCCCCATCCATCCTCCCCTCAATACGGTGCAGTCGTCCTGTCCCCTTTGCAGAAAAGCATCCCCGAAGAATGATGTTTCCACCTCCATGCTTCACTAATTCATTAATTACTTAACCTCTTATGGCTAGGGGGCAGTATTTTCACGGCTGGATAAAAAACGTACCCGATTTAATCTGGTTACTAATCCTACCCAGTAACTAGAATATGCATGTACTTATTATATATGGATAGCAAACACCCTAAAGTTTCTAAAACTGTTTGAATGGTGTCTGTAAGTATAACAGAACTCAAATGGCAGGTCAAAACCTGAGAGATTCCTTTACAGGAAGTGGCCTGTCTGACCATTTCTGGAACTTCTTTGCCATCTCTATCTTTTACTAAGGATCTCTGCTCTAACGTGACACTTCCTATGTCGTCCATAGGCGCTCAGAGCCCGGGAAAAACCTGAATGTCGTCATCCCAGCCCCAGGCTGAAACACATTATCGCCTTTCTCAAGTGGCCAATCAAGAGACTGTGGGCTTAGGCGCGTGACCTGGCCGCCCCCGTCTTTGTGATTTTTTTCCTCTGTTTGCCGAAAAGGAGATTCCCGGTCTGAATATTATCGCTTTTCTGCGAGAAAAATGGCATAAAAATTGATTTTAAACAGCGGTTGACATGCTTCGAAGTACGGTAATGGAATATTTAGCATTTTTTTGTCACGAATTGCGCCATGCGCGCGACCCTTCTTTACCATTTCGGATAGTGTCTGGAACGCACAAACAAAACGCCGCTATTCGGATATAACGATGGATTATTTTGGACCAAACCAACATTTGTTATTGAAGTAGCAGTCCTGGGAGTGCATTCTGACGAAGACAACAAAGGTAATGAAACTTTTGTAATAGTAAATCGGAGTTTGATCAGGGCTAAACTTGGTCGGTGTCTAAATGGCTAGCCGTGATGTCTGGGCTATCTACTGAGAATATTGCAAAATGTGCTTTCACCGAAAAGCTATTTTAAAATCGGGCATATCGAGTGCATAGAGGAGTTCTGTATCTATAATTCTTAAAATAATTGTTGTGTTTTTTGTGAACGTTTATCGTGAGTAATTTAGTAAATTCACCGGATGTTTGCGGGGGGTATGCTAGTTCTGAACGTCACATGCTAATGTAAAAAGCTGGTTTTTGATATAAATATGAACTTGATTGAACAAAACATGCATGCATTGTATAACATAATGTCCTAGGGTTGTCATCTGATGAAGATCATCAAAGGTTAGTGCTGCATTTAGCTGTGGTTTTGTTTTTTGTGACATTATATGCTAGCTTGAAAAATGGGTGTCTGATTATTTCTGGCTTGGTACTCTGCTGACATAATCTAATGTTTTGCTTTCGCTGTAAAGCCTTTTTGAAATCGGACAGTGTGGTTAGATAAAGGAGAGTCTTGTCTTTAAAATGCTGTGAAACAGTCATATGTTTGAAAAATTGAAGTTTTTGTATTTTTGAGGAATTTGTAATTCGCGCCACGCCTATCATTGGATATTGGAGCAGGTGTTCCGCTAGCGGAACGTCTAGATGTAAGAGGTTAAACATCATACAATGTGATTTTCTGGATTTTTGTTTTAGATTCCGTCTCTCACAGTTGAAGTTAACCTATGATAACAATTACAGACCTCTACATGCTTTGTAAGTAGGAAAACCTGCCAAATCGGCAGTGTATCAAATACTTGTTCTCCCCACTGTATGTTGGAGTCATTAAAACTCGGTTTTCAACCACTCCACAAATGTTTTGTTAACCTCTTACATCTAGACGTTCCACTAGCGGAACACCGCTCCAATATCCAATGATTGGGCGTGGCGCGAAATACAAACTCCTCGAAAATCCGAAAACTTCCATTTTTCAAACATTTGACTATTTTACAGCATTTTAAAGACAAGACTCTCCTTTATCTAACCACACTGTCCGATTTCAAAAAGGCTTTACAATGAAAGCAAAACATTAGATTATGTCAGGAGAGTACCCAGCCAGAAATAATCAGACACCCATTTTTCAAGCTAGCATATAATGTCACAAAAAAACAAAACCACAGCTAAATGCAGCACTAAACTTTGATGATCTTCATCAGATGACACTCCTAGGACATTATGTTATACAATACATGCATGTTTTGTTCAATCAAGTTCATATTTATATAAAAAAAACAGCTTTTTACATTAGCATGTGACGTTCAGAACTAGCATTCCCACTTCCAGTGAATTTACTAAATTACTCACGATAAACGTTCACAAAAAAACATAACAATTATTTTAAGAATTATAGATACAGAACTCCTTTATGCAATCGCGGTGTCCGATTTTAAAATAGCTTTTCGGTGAAAGCACATTTTGCAATATTCTGAGTAGATAGCTCGCCATCACGGGCTAGCTATTTTGACACCCACCAAGTTTGGTACTCACCAAACTCAGATTTACTATAAGAAAAATTGGATTATCTTTGCTGTTCTTCGTCAGAATGCACTCCCAGGACTTCTACTTCAACAACAAATGTTGGTTTGGTTCCAAATAATCCATAGTTATATCCAAATAGCGGCGTTTTGTTAGTGCGTTCAAGACACTATCCGAAGGGTGACGAAGGGTGACGTGCGGACATGTATCGTGACAAAAAAATTCAAAATATTCCATTACCGTACTTCGAAGCATGTCAAACGCTGTTTAAAATAAATTTTTATGCGATTTTTCTCATAAAAAAGCGATAATATTCCGACCGGGAGACGTCCTTTCCGTTCAAAGACTCAAAATCTAAAATGGACTCTTCACGTGCACGCGCGAGCCCGTCTCATTGTTCTCAGATCGACCACTTACCAAATGCGCAACTGTTATTCAGCCATGGACAGCAGAGTCATCATTCAACATTCTGGCGCCGTCTGAGAGCCTATGGGAGCCTTAGAAATTGTCACGTTACAGCAGAGATCCTTTGTTTTGGATAGAGATGACAAAGAAGGCCAGGAAATGGTCAGACAGGGTACTTCCTGTACAGAATCTTCTCAGGTTTTGGCCTGCCATTTGAGTTCTGTTATACTCACAGACACCATTCAAACAGTTTTAGAAACTTTGGAGTGTTTTCTATCCAAAGCTACTAATTATATGCATATTCTAGTTTCTGGGCAGGAGTAATAACCAGATTAAATCGGGTATGTTTTTTATCCGGCCGTGAAAATACTGCCCCCTATCCATAACAAGTTAACAAACTATAGTTTTGGCAAGTCGGATAGGACATCTACTTTGTGCATGACACAAGTAATTTTTCCAACAATTGTTTACAGACAAGATTATTTCACTTATAATTCACTGTATCACAATTCCAGTGGGTCAGAAGTTTACATACACTAAATTGACTGTGCCTTCAAACAAGCTTGGAAAATTCCAGAAAAGGATGTCATGGCTTTAGAAGCTTCTGATAGGCTAATTGACCTCATCTGAGTCAATTGGAGGTGTACCTGTGGATGTATTTCAAGGCCTTCCTTGAAAGGCCAAACTCAGTGCCTCTTTGCTTGACATCATGGGAAAATCTAAAGAAATCAGCCAAGACCTCAGAATTTTTTTTAAACCTCTACAAGTCTGTTTCATCCTTGGGAGCAATTTCCAAACGCCTGAAGGTACCACGTTCATCTGTACAAACAATAGTGCAAGTATAAACACCATGGGACCACACAGCTGTCATATCGCTCAGGAAGGAGACACGTTCCGTCTCCTCGAGATGAATGTACCTTGGTGCGAAAAGTGCAAATCAATCCCCGAACAGCAAAGGGCTTTGTGAAGATACCGGAGGAAACAGGTACAAAAGTATCTATATCCACAGTAAAATGAGTCCTATATCGACAATACCTGAAAGGCCGCTCAGCAAGGAAGAGGCCACTGCTCCAAAACCGCCATAAAAAAGCCAGACTACGGTTTGCAACTGCACATGGGGACAAAGATTGTACTTTTTGGAGAAATTTCCTCTGGTCTGATGAAACAGATATAACTGTTTGGCCATAATGACCATTGTTATGTTTGGAGGAAAAAGGGGGAGGCTTGCAAGCTGAAGAACACCATCCCAACCGTGAAGCACGGGGGTGGCAGCATCATGTTGTGGGGTGCTTTGCTGCAGGAGGGACTGGTGCACTTCACAAAATAGATGGCATCATGAGGAGGGAATATTATGTGAACATATTGAAGCAACATCTCAAGACATCAGTCAGGAAGTTAAAGCTTGGTCATAAATGGGTCTTCCAAATTAACAATGACCCCAAGCATACTTCAAAAGTTGGGGCAAAATGGCTTAAGGACAACAAAGTCAAGGTATTGGAGTGGCCATCACAAAGCCCTGACCTCAATCCTATAGAAAATTTGTGGGCAGAACTGAAAAAGCGTGTGCGAGCAAGGAGGCCTACAAACCTGACTCAGTTACACCAACTCTGTCAGGAGGAATGGGCCAAAATTCACCCAATTTATTGTGGGAAGCTTGTGGAAGGCTACCCGAAACATTTGACCCAAGTTAAACAATTTAAAGGCAATGCTACCAAATACTAATTGAGTGTATGTAAACTTCTGACCCACTGGGAATGTGATGAAAGAAATAAATGCTGAAATAAATAATTCTCTCTACTATTATTCTGACATTTCACATTCTTAAAATAAAGTGGTGATCCTAACTGATGTAAAATAGGGAATTTTTTACTAGGATTAAATGTCAGGTATTCTGAAAATCTGAGTTAAACGTATTTGGCTAAGGTGTATGTAAACTTCCGACTTCATCTGTATATATATATTTGTCACCTCATGTCAAGAAAAAATGTCACTATTGGGTTGATAGAATCCAAATGTTTCAGTGATGAAGTATATTTGTCTCTTTTTATGCAGCAGGGGACAAAATGATATCAATAAACATAGTAATGTTGATTCTAAAAGATTAGACACGGCACATTGTGAAACTGCAGTGGAACACAATTCTACCTGTTTTTGGTATTCTATGTTATTTTTATGTTAATGCTATGTGATTTATTGATGGGGTGGAATCTCTTAGGTAGGGTCATCAACATAAAGCCCCTCGTACATTGTGAAAAAAATGTATGGATCGTTGGATCAAAAAAACCTTTTAGCTACACAATTCTCCTATCATTTTCAACTTGGATGGCAGATATCTATCTGCATATGTTACAGTTTCTACAAAACCTAATTATATGACGCAGAGCCAGATACTGTATGTGTCACACCACATCCTGCGGGTGTGTAGAAACTCAAAGCCAGGTTAAATTTAGAGTGATACGCGGATGTGTGCCCTGTCACTCAACCTGATTTTCTCCATTACTTCACAATACACTTTCCATCAGCAGACAGAGAGACTGGAAAGACATACAGACACATCAGGAGGGAGGATTTGCCTGGAAACGGGCTGAGCGCGTACTATTTCCACCTTCATTCCACCACAGGATTGTTGGGGATTAGTGACCGGTGATGGGATGTAATGTGTCCGATCCGGGCCTCGGGCTGCACTCCCCTGAAGTTGTGATGAGCACAGTATCCATGAGAAAACCTACAGCAGAGAGCGAAGAGAGCAAGAGAGAGACAGAGAGATAGAGAGAGAGAGCTCGACAGAACAAGTTCGGCAGAGAGAGACTGTAAAGACTGCAGGGGGAAACTTTTCTGCCACCGCTGATGCTGAGCTTTACTTTGTCCGGACAAAGAGGCGTGGAGGGCTTAGGGCTAGCTGCTGAGCATCCTGCTGCTGCTGAGTTCTGGGTCTGTTTCAGCACAGCACCATCAAACTGCCACAGAGAGAGGCAGAGAGAGAGACAGGCAGAGAGATTAGGGAGATGGGTTTTGGAAACTGCTGGGGGGGGTATCCAAACGGCGGGAGTTAAGGGGAAACAGTAAGCAGTATGGCTTATCAAGAGAAGATAAATCAAGCCCTGAAAACAGTCTTCTCAGGGAGGGAAGACTGAGTAAAGCCTTGTTGTGGAGAGAGACAGTTCCCCTCTGTGGACCACTGTGTGGATGGAGAAGTGATGGAAATGGTGTTGGGAATGGGAACAAGGCCAGGAATGATTGGCAGGTTCTGACTGATGAAGTAAATAACCAAGGCCGTAGCTATGTCTTAAATGGCACCCTATTCCCTGTGTAGTGCAGTACTTAGTAGTGCACTTCATAGGGAACATGGTGCTGTTTGGAACAAAACCAGGGTCTAGTTTAAACTAGCCACACCTAAAGAAACCCTCCAGCTTTATGATTTACTCAAGGGTTCTTCAAGTGGGAGGTACTGCATGGGCTCCGTTGCCAGATCTCAAAATATACTGAACAAAAACAGATAAAGCAACATGTAAAGTGTTGGTTTCATGAGCTGAAATAAAAGATGTCAAAAATGTTCCAGATGCACAAAAACCTAATTTCTCTAAGAATGTGTACACAAATTTGTTTACCTCCCTGTT
Source organism: Salmo salar (assembly GCF_965601325.2). Taxonomy (NCBI): domain Eukaryota; kingdom Metazoa; phylum Chordata; class Actinopteri; order Salmoniformes; family Salmonidae; genus Salmo; species Salmo salar. The sequence continues at coordinate 18,482,106 of NC_138309.1, forward strand.
AGTGAGTATTCTACTTGCCAAGATAATCCATCCACCTGACAGGTGTGGCATATCAAGAAGATGATTACACATCATGATCATTACACAGGTGCACCTTGTGCGAGGGACAATGAAAGGCCACTCTAAAATGTGCAGTTTTGTCACACAACATAATGCCAAAGATGTCTAAGCAATTAGCATTTGACTGCAGGAATGTCCACAAGAGCTGTTGCCAGATAATTGAATGTTCATTTCTCTACCATAAGCTGTCTCCAACATCATTTTAGAGAATTTGGCAGTACATCCAACCAGCCTCACCACCACAGACCACATGTAACCACGCCAGCCCAGGACCTCCACATCCAGCTTCTTCACCTATGTGATCGTTTGAGACCAGCCACCCGGATAGCTGATGAGACTGAGGAGTATTTCTGTCTGTAATAAAGCCCTTTTGCGGGGAAAAACGAATTCTGATTGGGTGGGCCTGGCTCCCAAGTGGGTGGGCCTATCCCCTCCCAGGCCCACCCATGGGGGATTAATTCATTTATTTCAGTTGACTGACTTCCTTACATGAACTGTAACTCAGTAAAATCATTGAAATTGATGCATGTTGAATTTATATTTTTGTTCAGTATTTAAGTAAAAAATGTAATCAAAATTATACTTTATTTTATGATTATTACTAACAACAATATTCTGCCCTTGAATTGCGTTCCCATGCAAAACTAGACAGATAGCTAACAACTAAGTCTTCAATAAAACTCCCAAGGCTCGACTTTTCTTGAATGAATATATTGAAAACGTTTATGTTGGGAAACTGCAAAATATCGAAAAGAATATACTTTAGTATTCAATTCAAAATCGACATACTGTAGCTGTACATTATACATTTGAAGTTGCATGAAAATACAAAGCACGTGCCAAGGTACCATGCATCTGGCATGACGCCAAACCATGTAGCTAATTGTTAGTCATATGGTAATTGGCTAACCCCTTTCATTACTCTAATAATGTACAACCATCTCTGTAGAATAACAAAGCATATTACACTAGAAACAGTAACAAAACTTCAGTATTGTATGTTTTAGAATTCGTTTACATGACGCACGAGCAAAGTAATACAGCTGACGGCATACATGAAAGGCAATGCAATTTGTGTGAGTAAATACAACCAACCGACATTGATATGTAAACAATTCTATCAGTAACAAGATTATCATCACTAGCTAAATGCTTGAATCGAACTTACAAACAAATATTTTCCGAGGCTGAAGCGTGACAAGAAATAGCTACACTGAAAGACCTGCACCGTAGCCTTGTTTTAGCTGCATCTAAGCGTGCAGAACGAATTCTCTACTTCCCCTTTGCGTACAGTCTTTCTAAGTACCAGAAAGCTCCACTAGGGGTAGAATAACACCATGGAACACAATGAAAATCCATTTTAACCATTGTAATAAAATGATCTGTTACCTTCTAACAGGATGGCACCACAAACAACGGTCAGTATTAAGGGCCCGATTCCGATTTTGGAAATCACGCTTTTCTTACGCACACCTTTCCTACACAGTTCTCAATAGTTGGTATTCAGACTTACCTTATGAAGGTGCGTTAAGGGCTTTGCAGGCGTGGTTCCCTTGTGCCCGCTGAATAAATATAATTCAACTGCTTAAACCCTCCCACTTGCTAGCCAATATATTTTCTCGTTTAGTTTTCATTCAATAGTGTTTTCAGTACATTTATCTTAAGCCATCCCTTTAAATACGGTGTACCTTTAATTAGAATTCTGTTGACAGACTCAATAGAATATATAGAGAGAACGGTTCAGAATATTAGGGTTAAATGGAAGAAAGTCATCTAAATATATGCATATTCATCTCCATTTCAGCAACAGTTGAAAGGTTTAAAAATACTCTGATCTTGTACATTATTTAGAGTAAGGTAAGTATTTATGAAACAGGTTGAAGAGCCTTTGCGCATGAAAGAAAGAAAACAGTGGTTGGATTCATTCTGAAAATGGCTAAATTCAGTTATTTAACCCATGGTTATGTTGGAAGATTAGTGCACATAGAATTATAATAGGGAGAATAGTGTACACTGGTAGGCAACACTCTCGGCCATTGTCTGCACCAACCATGGAACTGTGATGACACAGCCAAGTATTGCGTCAGATTTAAATGGTTGGTCTGCGCTCTGCTCCATAACGATTTAATTGGCCTACATGTCTTTATATATATATTATCAACTGTTGTTACTACTGATCCTCAGCAACAACCACACGGCCATGATGGCGTTTCCAGAGGAAGCAAATGAAGGTACACAAAACAATGTAATTGAATGGAATGATAATGTAGGCTATACCAACTGAAGGGAACTAACAGTAAATTAGCAGTTGAATATGTGTAGTTATTAGGCCTACTGACGGTTGATACTCATAGTGCCGAATATTTAACATGATAGAAATAGGAGACAGAGAAAGTCAGGGTAGCCTATAATTAAGACATGCGAGAGTGCCCATGGCTGCAAGTTAAAAGGCCGTACAATTTAAATTCTGCTTAATGGCACAGCATTTCATAGTTCACTGTGTTGAAAGTTTGTCTCTGCCTCATGGAAACATTTGTAGAAATGCAGGATATTAGATTTAAAGCTGCAACAACAAAACATCTGTGCAACATGACAAAATCTGTTGAATTCAAGGAAATTAGCTTGAAAACTGGTAAATGTTCTCTTTGATGCCAAGAGGCGGGACTTTAAAATGTTCTGTCCCAGGGCCCGAGATTTGGTTCATCCGACCATGCACCTGTATGCTATTTTTCTCTCACTTGAGTTGTGTTCTGATTATGGGAAAAGGGGGTATCTAGTCAGTTGTACAACTTAATGCATTCAACCCGAAATGTGTCTTCTACATTTAACCCAACCCCTCCGAATCAGAGAGGTGTGTCACGACTTCCGCCGAAGTCGGCTCCTTTCCTTGTTCGGGCGGCGTTTGGCGGTCGACGTCACCGGCTTTCTAGCCATCGCCACTCCATTTTTCATTGATCCATTTGTTTTGTCTTGTTCCCTGCACACCTGGTTTTCATTCCCCAATCACACTGCATGTATTTATTCCTCTGTTCCCCCTCATGTCTTTGTGTGAAATTGTTTGTGTTACATGTTAATTATTGACGCGCCAGACTGGTTTGCTTACACCGTGTTGTTCACGAAGATGTTTATTGTTAAACATAAATTATTATGACTGTTTTGCGCTTTTTCCTATGGGCTGGAGGTTTTGACGCAGTTGCGTCTGTCTGTTGGTTTCTCTTGCCTCAAAGTGTGCGCCTGTTCACAACGCTCTGCTCTCCTGCACCTGACTTCGCTACCAGTACGCACACACCTGACAAGGTACGGGGGACTGCCTTAATCGATGTCATCAGCACCTGGGGAGCAGTTGTTGTTGGGCTTAACTGCCTTGCTCAAGGGCAGAACGGCAGATTTTTCCACCTTGCTGGCTCGGAGATTTGAACCAGTGATCTTTCGGTTACTGGCCCAACGCTTTTAACCGCTAGGCTACCTGCCTCCAATTTTATGAGGGGGTCCCTGATGAATTTGCTATCACAAAAGGGGTCCCCAACCCTGCAAAGTTTGAGAACCCCTGATTTACTCCATAGTATGAAGAGAGGAGGTGCTGCATGCTGTAGTTATGGAAGTGTGAATGATTTCTCCTCCCTGCGGTTATACATTATGAAAGTAATTACATGTTCACGCGTGGCTGGTTTCTGCGTCAAATACACCCTGGGCCTGGAGTGGAGGGCTGCCTGACTGTCCTAAATAACACAATAATACCTCAAATCAAATGTATTGGTCACATACACATATTTAACAGATGTTATTGCGGGTGTAGCAAAATGCTATGTAGTGAACAAATTTTGACCAGGGCCCAAAGGGCTCTATTCCTACATTGGGAATAGGGTCCTATTTGGGACGCACAATCTGAGATGCTCTGAGACGCCGAAGAGACGCTGGCTGGTTTGGGCCTGCTGTCTCCAGAGTCTCTCAACTAGAAGAGGGAAAGAGGGAATATTCTTGTGATTTAAAATAATTTAATCTACCTACGCATGTCATCACATCCACTGAGTCAGGTCGGGATAGACTAAGAGAGTCTGAGGCGTTGGCAGTTTGCGCTCTGGCATCAGTCACTTTCTGCAGTGTGCTGCGTATATCTCAATACTGTATAAATCTCTGAATTTCTGAGTTCTCCTCAGACCTTGGTGTTCTATGGATTCAATATCCCCCCTCTCATGTTAAATTGACAACTGATTTTGACACTTCAAAGAAACGATTCTGTGAAAAGAAAAACCTTTAAAGTGTATCATCAGAATATCATCCACTCTAAGTATGGAAGTGTTAAAGTGTGATTTTAAACACACATTTTCCCATCTGTTTGACCTAAGGAACACCTTACAAACCCTTGCTTCCCTCCACCTACTCCCATGAACTACTGCACAACTCTGTTTATATTGTAATGCCATGGACACACAGCCTAAGGAAAAACCATTGTTTTGTGAAAACAAACATCATTCCACTATCAGCCATTTGCATTTAGCTTGGGTGAAAACCCAAATAACCCAATATTGTTGACAAATGCTCAATGATGATTCTTTCTAGCTACCATAATGTTATTTTCTGTTTTCATCTTTTCAGTTAGCCAGGAGTTAGTCACGTCTCTCTTTGATCGTCAAGGTTAAAAGCAGTTGTATTATTTCACGGTACATCGCTATGTGAAATTGTGCAGTGAAATATTTCTGTCTGTGATTGACTTGGTTTGCACATCAATGCAAGACAGGTTTCCCACTGCAGGTGTGCAATAGACTGCAGGTGTGTAATAGACTGCAGGTGTGTAATAGACTGCAGGTGCTGCTCAATAGACTGCAGGTGTGTAATAGACTGCAGGTGTGTAATAGACTGCAGGTGTGCAATAGACTGCAGGTGTGTAATAGACTGCAGGTGTGTAATAGACTGCAGGTGTGTAATAGACTGCAGGTGTGTAATAGACTGCAGGTGTGTAATAGACTGCAGGTGTGTAATAGACTGCAGGTGTGTAATAGACTGCAGGTGTGCAATAGACTGCAGGTGTGTAATAGACTGCAGGTGTGTAATAGACTGCAGGTGTGCAATAGACTGCAGGTGTGTAATAGACTGCAGGTGTGTAATAGACTGCAGGTGTGCAATAGACTGCAGGTGTGTAATAGACTGCAGGTGTGTAATAGACTGCAGGTGTGCAATAGACTGCAGGTGTGTAATAGACTGCAGGTGTGTAATAGACTGCAGGTGTGTAATAGACTGCATTTTGCTGCCACCGTCGGCGTCTCATTTTGGTTGAATAAAAAGCGTGAGGGCACATGTGGTTTGTTTAATGAAAGAAACAGTATGTCAGTTGAAGGTACAGAACAAGACCTGTAAAAAAATAACTATTTACTTAATTACTGCCAGCAGCAAACTGAGAGCAACATAAAATAGTCTTAATGCGCAAACCTCGTTTGTCTTCAGTGAGACACTAACATAATACCTTTAGGCGTCTAACGGCACAATTTACACTTACGAGTTGACAAGCAGGTGGCTGAAAATTAATTGGGACTCTAAGGGTGCAGATAGCAACAGTCTCAATGCCTCTGAGAGAGAGAAAGAGAGAAAGAGAAGAGAGAGATAGAGATGTGTGTCTTAAGTTATCTCTAGCCTGCAGCGTAATGGGAATGTTAAACACCACTAAACACTTCAAAGTGCGTTTTTGGTGGAGAGAGAAAGCCGTTTGCTGAAAATACCCTCTTTCACCGTCTGGCTGCAATAGAGGTAGTAGATCACCCTATTTTTGGTCTCCTCTCTTTATTCCACCTTCCCAGATGTTGCTGAGACAATCCATACTGCTGAAGTTCAGCGGTGAAATGTAAAGATCATTTCCAATTGAGCCGACATGCGCAGCGTTTACCATGACCGCGGTAACGTTGCCTTTAAATTTCAATCACGTTGTAATTTTGATATTCAGTGCTACAGATTTAATCGAGCCCTTACTCTTTTTCATTTTGTCTTCTTCAGTCACACAGGTGAAGAATCCATGTTCCATTTTAGACTGATTGCTTTGATGTCATTATTGTGACTTTAAAGATGATTGGTATAGTGCCATTACGGTGACTGAGTGGATGGGGACTGACACTTTGGCTGCGTCCCAAATTACACGCAATTTTCTATGTAGTGGGCTATTTTTTTGTGGGCTCTGGTCACTATCTTTGGTCTCTGGTCCAAGATAGTGAACTATAAAGGGAATAAGGTGCCATTTGGGATGTACGTTTACTGTCAACGCTTTCCCAGACAGCTCGTCCATCTGTCGCTGATAACCACATGTTGCAGAGTGATTGGTTATGTGCTCCATACCCCATTAAAGAGAAATCACTGTCAATCAAAAGTACCTGTACACTGACTGAGTCCTGTTGGCTCTGTATTGCAATCTCATCAGTGACACTTCTACCTCTCTTCTTCATGGACTTAGATAGATTTTATTTTGGTAGCTCATGTAGACCATGTGTTCACATGTTTGCATTAGAATATTCCAAAACATAATTGGTTGAAAGAGGAACAATATAATGCTAAATAGTTCCCTTCATGTCATGAGGTATAATGGCATAATACATGAAATATGTATTTCAAAAGACATGAGCAACCTTTGAGGGCAAACACAAAGCTTTAACAAGAGAACAAAGAGATGATGTCATACTGTTTTGGCCGGAGAGCAAAACCCCCGAAGGCCAATATGCGGCCTGAGTCCAGGTCTCTCCACTCTAAAACGAAAGCATCCCATAACTCCATAGACAAAGGGCAGCGCTCCCTATGAAAACATCAGTTGATACTCCGTTCCACTCAGGACCTCTGACATTTCCTATAGGTCAAGTGTAAACCTGCCAAGAAAAAGCCTTTGAAAATTGGGGGATTGGTGTTTCAATCTGGGGACTGGATAAAATTGCAACTTCACAACATGAAAGGGAAAAAGCAGATGAGATGGACATGTGTCTCGTATATCATTGCCATGCAGATGGATCATGGTCATCCTCCAGACATTCCGAAGGGGACAAGGGATGTGTCCTAAAACGGGACCCTATTCCCTATATAATACACTACTTTTGACCAGATCCCTATGGGCCCTGGTCTAAATTAGTGCACTATAAAGGAAATAGGGTGTGGTTTGGGATACAACCGCGTTGAATGAGGAAAACAAAAACCTGCTTCGAAGGTCAAGATGAAAATGGAATGTGTTCCCTGTGGTGAGACTGGGAGTGGGGGCTGTCTTTATGAGCGAGAAATCCTCCTTCCAGGGGGTAACAGCTGTCTAGGGGAATGAGGGAGGAGTGAGGAGAGGGAGGAGAGGAAGAAGGGGATGAGGGGGATGAGGTGAGGAGTAATAGCGACCCAACCTAAACCCTTCAACTTTTCCTGAAGAAAGTACTTTTTAATTCCAGACTCATCCTTCCTTGGGGAGGGGAATGTTATCAGAAAGCAGATTTTTTTCCTTCCTTTTCTCTCATGTTTTTTTTCTCTCTCTCTCTCTCTCACTCCCCTCCAATGCATCTGCCACATGTGATAAGGCATACAAAAGTTACCTTTACAACGTTATTAAAACCATTTTCCCCCGGCGGGATGGAAATTATTATCACCCCTGGCCCACGGTCGCAGGTTAGCAGATAGCTCACCTCCACCTCCATCCTAGCTGCCATATCGGACAGGATGATTCTTTGAGGCTTAGGGCTGGCTGGGTGGTTGAAGATTAGGTCTGTTGCCTAAACTGCTTAAATACCAAGAAAAAAATGAAAGGTGGGGAGGGAAGAGAAGAAGATAAAAAAGAGGGGGATAAATGAAAAGAGCAGGAGTCCTGACACCCACAATGAGGTGGAGGATGATAAGGGATCCAGTGACAGTTCTTCCTGCCTTTTCCTCTGTCTGGGACTGGGGCACTGCCTGATGTGGCACCGCATTGTCAGGTAAAGGCCACAGAATAGCGCAGTCTGTCTTTGTAAGAAAAGCAGTTCATTTAGACATTCTATTTCCTATAGTATACCCTGTATTTCTTCAGGTTGTGTCATTGTAACAAGTTTGGTCTGTTGACTGTCATCTCATTTTATTGTCCTATAATTTAACAAAATGATGAGATCAGTTTAAGAGTGTGTTTTCCACACTCTTTATTTGTTCAGAGTTGTTTCATTGCAACAACAGTACTCATTTTATCATCATTTAAGGATAGCAAGTCATTATGTAAAGGTTATTATTTGTTTGAAACATTGTTCATTTCATAGCCAACTACAGTATTTTCTACAATGCAGTGTTGTTTCCAAATGCCCCTCAGCATCATCTCTGTCTTGTAAAGATTACGATATCTGCAGCAGCCACTGGCATCTCCCCCCTCACCTGCCCTTCACACCCCCATATACGGACAATAAATGGTTTCTCCCTTCACACCCCCATCTATACTACAGCCAAGAAATGGTTTCTCCCTTTTACTCAGCCATGTACATCCAAGACATGGGGCATGCTCCACAGCTAAGGCAGAGATGAAGAGAGAGGCTGTTTTTTCATAGTTTCGCCCACCAAGTGAGGAGTTTTTGTATGGAGTTCAATGAGAGAGTGTGGCTTATTGTCTACGTGAGGTTTATTTGATTGAATAGACGTTTCGTAAATTATTAAGTTGTTATGAGTGTATTGATATAAGTAGGACACGCAACATCCCAGCAACTAAAAAAAAAATCTATATATCAGAGTTAACTCGAGATGGCTATGCATATTCATGCTTGAGGCTAGTAGCATAGCATCTCTCTCTCCATTGAATACAGGCGATTGATGTCAACAACCCTCATCAAATATTTGAAAAAGGATTACAGTCAGGAGATGTATCCACCAATCCGAAGAAAGGATAGGCTAGACGGTTCACAGTGCCGCTTTGTGGAAAATGGCTCCCATTGTTAGGGCAGAGAGACATGGGGCAGCAAGTAGCCTAGTGGTTAGAGCATTGGACTAGTAACCGAAAGGTTGCAAGATCAAATCCCCGAACTGACAAGGTAAAAATCTGTTGTTCGCCCCTGAACGAGGCAGTTAACCCCCTATTCTTAGGCTGTCATTGAAAATCAGAATTTGTCCTTCACTGACTTGCCTTGATAAATAAAGGTCAATTATCCATCTTTCAGTTGGTCTCCACCACCTAGCTCATGCAGCAAAGCTTCTCAATGAACAAAGAAATGTTTGGTGAAAAAAGGGGTTGAGCACTGAGATTTATGCTAATTCTCTCCATCTACATGGGAGTTGTGGATTGCAGGCTATTACCAAATGCAATGCGGTCAGATGCTAAAAGCAACATTAGCCTAGCCATTAGCACAAACAAAGAACCATGTTTCAAAGTTGATCCAGGTATACTTATGTGAGTGAGTATTTTAATGACATTTCATATGATTCAATACATATTAACAAAGTGTGCTCCATATAAAGTAGAATGCAAAAATGAACTTTGCTACATTACACAAAACTGTTTATAATTTTGAGACTACAGCAAATAGGTTGTTTGCTATGTTAATTAACAACTGGTTGTCAACAGCCTTGTGGCAATTGTAGTCTTTTGAGTGTAGAAAAACAGGGATCTCTAAAGTTGTCCCAGGTGAGGCAGGCAGCATGCAAGGGAGGGCCAACTGTACCTAGTTGGTCTAGAGAACTCACCCATGGTCTCTCCCTTCACACCCCCATCTATACTACAGCCAAGAGATGGTTTCTCCCATTCCTCCTTTGTTTCCCTTTGACCCTTAACAGTTGAGTGTTGACAGGTTTAGTTGTAGGGGTTAAAGTGGAACTGACAGCGGTTTAAATATTGTGCAGATATGAAACAAACAGACAATCAAAATATCAGTAAAAAATATAAAATTCCCAGTTCAATCACAGCTAGCCTGGTACATTGTTTGCTGCCTCTATTCGAGATGCACTGTTTCACTTTCAATGACTCAATATTTTGGATGATTGTAACTAAGGCTGGGAATGTCAATTCAATCAAACTAGCAAGGCAATGATCACAAGTCAGTCATAACGTGGCTAATGTATCTATTTATGTAGCAAGCTAAAAACTCTGAGCCTAACATTAGTTAGCTGTGTGATGTCATTGGAGGAGTGGGTGAGTGACTGACTTTTTCCCCTCATATCGTTTTTGGTGGCTATACACAGTTAGAGATGCAGGTGTCATTTGGTTCGCTAGCAAGAACTTGAACGACTGTTATCCAGTTAGCATATCTCTTGCGTTCGAAAATTCACTCTGGCTATCTACTCCGATTTCAGAGCACACTCATTTGAGTGTTCCAGAGCATAGAATAACTGATGAATTTACAAACTTGCAATACCCACTGAATATGACCGGTATCAGTAAACCTAGACAATTTTTTTTTATAGTTAATCACTAAGGTCAGAGACCTTACAGTGTGGTGCCAGGACAACAACCTCTCCCTCAGTGTGAGCAAGACAAAGGAGCTGATCGTGGACTACAGGAAAAGGAGGGCTGAACATGCCCCCATTCACATCGACTGGGCTGTAGTGGAGCGGGTCGAGAGTTTCAAGTTCCTTGGTGTCCACATCACCAACAAACTAACATGGTCCAAACACACCACATAGGCTGTCTCATCGTTGTCGGTAATCAGACCTGTTGTATTGTCAGCAAATTTAATGATGGTGTTGGAGTCGTGCTTGGCCACGCAGTCGTGGGTGAACAGGGAATACAGGAGGGGACTAAGAACGCACCCCTGAGGGGCCCCCGTGTTGAGGATCAACATGGCAGATGTGTTGTTGCCTACCCTTACCACCTGGGGGTGGCCTTTAAGGAAGTCCAGGATCCAGTTGCAGAGGGAGGTGTATAGTCCCAGGGTCCTTAGCTTAGTGATGAACTTTGTGGGCACTATGGTGTTGAACCCTGAGCTGTAGTCAATGAACAGCATTCTCACATAGGTGTTCCTTTTGTCCAGGTGGGAAAGGGCAATGTGGGGTACGATTGAGATTGCGTCATCTGTGGACCTGTTGGGGTGGTATGTGAATTGGAGTGGGTCTAGAGATTCCGGGATGATGGTGTTGATGTGAGCCATGACCAGCCTTTCAAAGCACTTCATGGCTATCTACATGAGTGCTACGGGGCAGTAGTCATTTAGGCAGGTTACCTTCGCTTTCTTGGGCACAGGGGCTATGATGATCTGCTTGAAACATGTAGGTATTACAGAGTCAGTCAGGGAGAGGTTGAAAAAGACACTTGCCAGTTGGTCTGCGCATGCTCTGAGTACACATCCTGGTAATCCATCTGGCCCCGCGGCCTTGTGAATGTTGACCTGTTTAAAGGTCTTGCTCACATTGGCTATGGAGAACGTGATCATACAGTTGTCCGGAGCAGCTGGTGCTCTCATGCATGTTTCAGTGTTGCTTGCCTCGAAGGAAGCATAAAAGGAATTTAGCTCGTCTGGTACGCTCGCGTCACTGGGCAGCTCGCGGCTGGGTTTTCCTTTGTAGTCCGTAATAGCTTGCAGGTCCTGCCACATCGGACGAGCGTCAGAGCCAGTGTAGTAGGAATCAGTCTTAGTCCTGTATTGAAACTTTCCCTGTTTGATGGTTCGTCTGAGGGCATAGCAGGATTTCTTATAAGTGTCCGGATTAGTGTCCCGCTCCTTGAAAGCGGTAGCTCTAGCCTTTAGCTCGGTGCAGATGTTGCCTGTAATCCATGTCTTCTGGTTGGGATACGTACGTACGGTCACTGTGGGGACGTCGTCGTCGACGCACTTGGTGAACAAGCTGGTGACTGAGGTGGTATACTACTCAATGCTATTGGATGAATCCTCGAACATATTCCAGTCTGTGCTAGCAAAATAGTGCTGTAGCGTAGCATCGGCATCATCTGACAACTTTTGTATTGAGCAAGTCACTGGTAATTCCTGCTTTAGTTGTTGCTTGTAAGCAGGAATCAGGAGGATAGAATTATGGTAAGATTTGCCAAATGGAGGGAGAGCATTGTATGCGTCTCTGTGTGTGGAGTAAAGGTAGTCTAGAGTTTGTTTTCCCTCTGTGACATGCTGGTAGAAATGAGGTAAAACGGATTTACGTTTCCCTGCATTAAAATCCCCGGCAACTAGGAGCGCCACTTCTGGATGAGCATTTTCTTGTTTGTTTATGGCCTGATACAGCACGTTGAGTTCGGTCTTAGTGCCAGCATTGGTTTGTGGTGGTAAATAAACGGCTACAAAAATATAGATGAAAACTCTCTTGGTGGATAGTGTGGTCTACAGCTTATCATGAGGTCCTCTACCTCAGGCGAGCAATACCTCGAGTCTTCCTTAACTTCTTTGGGATAGGGGGCAGTATTTTAGGGGCCGGATAAAAAACGTACCTGATTTAATCTGGTTACTACTCCTGCCCAGAAACTAGAATATGCATATAATTAGTAGATTTGGATAGAAAACACTGTTTGAATGGTGTCTGTGAGTATAACAGAACTCATATGGCAGGCCAAAACCTGAGAAGATTCCATACAGGAAGTGCCCTGTCTGACAATTTGTTGTCCTTCTGTTGCATCTCTATCGAAAATACAGCATCTGTGCTGTAACGTGACATTTTCTAAGGCTTTCATTGGCTCTCTAAAGCCGCCAGAAAGTGGAATGGGATGTCTGCTGTCTCTGGGCAAAGAACAGCAGCAGAATTTGTAAGTAGTCAGCCTGGGGACAGTGAGACTGAGATGAGCGTTCACGAGACTACTCCATTTTTTTCTTTCAGCCTTTGAATGAATACAACATTGCCCGGTTGGAATATTATCGCTATTTTATGAGAAAAATAGCATAAAAATTGATTTTAAACAGCGTTTGACATGCTTCTGAATATTTTTAAAATTTTTGTCACGAAATGCGCTCACGCGTCACCCTTCGGATAGTGACCTGAACGCACGAACAAAACGGAGCTATTTGAATATAACTATGGATTATTTGGAACCAAAACAACATTTGTTGTTGAAGTAGAAGTCCTGGGAGTGCATTCTGACGAAGAACAGCAAAGGTAATCCAATTTTTCTAATAGTAATTCTGAGTTTAGTGAGCCCCAAACTTGGTGGGTGTCAAAATAGCTAGCCGTGATTGCCAAGCTATGTACTCAGAATATTGCAAAATGTGCTTTCGCCGAAAAGCTATTTTAAAATCTGACACCGCGATTGCATGAAGGAGTTCTGTATCTATAATTCTTAAAATAATTGTTATGTATTTTGTCAATGTTTATCATGAGTAATTTAGTAAATTCACCGGAAGTTTTCGGTGGGTATGCTAGTTCTGAACATCACATGCTAATGTAAAAAGCTGTTTTTTGATATAAATATGAACTTGATTGAACAAAACAGGCATGTATTGTATAACATAATGTCCTAGGAGTGTCATCTGATGAAGATCATCAAAGGTTAGTGCTGCATTTCACTGTGTTTTGGGTTTATGTGACATATATGCTTGTTTGGAAAATGGCTGTGTGATTATTTGTGTCTATGTACTCTCCTAACATAATCTAATGTTTTGCTTTCGCTGTAAAGCCTTTTTGAAATTGGACAATGTGGTTAGATTAACGAGAGTCTTATCTTTAAAATGGTGTAAATTAGTTGATTGTTTGAGAAAATGTAATTGTGGTATTTTAGTTGGTTTTGTATCTTGCGCCATGCGATGCCATTGGCTGTTGGCTAGGGGTTCCGCAGGTGGAATGGGGTTCCGCTAGCGGAACGTCTGTCCTCAACAGGTTAATATTAGACTTTGCATACCAGCTGTTATTGACAAATAGACCCCCCCCATGTAACTAGACGTAGATGCTCTGTCCTGCCGATGCACGGAAATCCCAGCTAACTGTATATTATCTGTGTCGCCGTTCAGCCAAGACTCTGTGAAACATTTACATTACATTACATTTAAGTCATTTAGCAGACGCTCTTATCCAGAGCGACTTACAAAATGGTGCATTCACCTTATGATATCCAGTGGAACAACCACTTTACAATAGTGCATCTAAATCTTTTAAGGGGGGGGGGTTAGAAGGATTACTTTATCCTATCCTAGGTATTCCTTAAAGAGGTGGGGTTTCAGGTGTCTCCGGAAGGTGGTGATTGACTCCGCTGTCCTGGCGTCGTGAGGGAGCTTGGTCCACCATTGGGGTGCCAGAGCAGCGAACAGTTTTGACTGGGCTGAGCGGGAACTGTGCTTCCTCAGAGGTAGGGGGGCCAGCAGGCCAGTGGTGGATGAACGCAGTGCCCTTGTTTGGGTGTAGGGCCTGATCAGAGCCTGAAGGTATGGAGGTGCCGTTCCCTTCACAGCTCCGTAGGCAATCACCATGGTCTTGTAGCGGATGCGAGCTTCAACTGGAAGCCAGTGGAGAGAGCGGAGGAGCGGGGTGACGTGAGAGAACTTGGGAAGGTTGAACACCAGACGGGCTGCGGCGTTCTGGATGAGTTGTAGGGGTTTAATGGCACAGGCAGGGAGCCCAGCCAACAGCGAGTTGCAGTAATCCAGACGGGAGATGACAAGTGCCTGGATTAGGACCTGCGCCGCTTCCTGTGTGAGGCAGGGTCGTACTCTGCGAATGTTGTAGAGCATGAACCTACAGGATCGGGTCACCGCCTTGATGTTAGTGGAGAACGACAGGGTGTTGTCCAGGATCACGCCAAGGTTCTTAGCACTCTGGGAGGAGGACACAAGGGAGTTGTCAACCGTGATGGTGAGATCATGGAACGGGCAGTCCTTCCCCGGGAGGAAGAGCAGCTCCGTCTTGCCGAGGTTCAGCTTGAGCTGGTGATCCGTCATCCACACTGATATGTCTGACAGACATGCAGAGATGCGATTCGCCGCCTGGTTATCAGAAGGGGGAAAGGAGAAGATGAATTGTGTGTCGTCTGCATAGCAATGATAGGAGAGACCATGTGAGGATATGACAGAGCCAAGTGACTTGGTGTATAGCGAGAATAGGAGAGGGCCTAGAACAGAGCCCTGGGGGACACCAGTGGTGAGAGCGCATGGTGCGGAGACAGATTCTCGCCACGCCACCTGGTAGGAGCGACCTGTCAGGTAGGACGCAATCCAAGCGTGGGCCGCGCCGGAGATGCCCAACTCGGAGAGGGTGGAGAGGAGGATCTGATGGTTCACAGTATCAAAGGCAGCAGATAGGTCTAGAAGGATGAGAGCAGAGGAGAGAGAGTTAGCTTTAGCAGTGCGGAGAGCCTCCGTGACACAGAGAAGAGCAGTCTCAGTTGAATGCCCAGTCTTGAAACCTGACTGATTAGGATCAAGAAGGTCATTCTGAGAGAGATAGCAGGAGAGCTGGCCAAGGACGGCACGTTCAAGAGTTTTGGAGAGAAAAGAAAGAAGGGATACTGGTCTGTAGTTGTTGACATCGGAGGGATCGAGTGTAGGTTTTTTCAGAAGGGGTGCAACTCTCGCTCTCTTGAAGACGGAAGGGACGTAGCCAGCGGTCAAGGATGAGTTGATGAGCGAGGTGAGGAAGGGGAGAAGGTCTCCGGAAATGGTCTGGAGAAGAGAGGAGGGGATAGGGTCAAGTGGGCAGGTTGTTGGGCGGCCGGCCGTCACAAGACGCGAGATTTCATCTGGAGAGAGAGGGGAGAAAGAGGTCAAAGCACAGGGTAGGGCAGTGTGAGCAGGACCAGCGGTGTCGTTTGACTTAGCAAACGAGGATCGGATATCGTCAACCTTCTTTTCAAAATGAAACATAAGATATAACAGTTTTAGAAGTCCCGTTGGTAGGATTGTCTCGAACGGAGATCATCCAGTTTATTTTCCAGTGATTGCATATTGGGTAACCCACTCGCCGGCAAATTCTCACAAGGGACCCAGCACTCAGCCCCCTGTATTTCCGTCTTTTCTTTATGCGAATGACAGGGATTTGGGCCTTGTCTCGGAGAAGCAGTATATCCTTCACGTCGGACTCATTAAAGACAAAATCATTATCCAGTTCGAGGGGAGTAATCGCTGTTCTTATATCCAGAAGCTCTTTTCGGTCATAAGAGACGGTAGTAGCAACATTACTAACAAAGAAAGTTACAAACAATGTGGAAAAACACACAAAATAGCACAGTTGGTTAGAGGCCGTAAAACATCAGCCATCCCCACCGGCGCCGTAACCACTAATATTGGCGAATGCGTTCTACAAAGGATAACATCTTTGTATAACAATACAAGCCCCATTAATTGTTAAAATACCAACTGTTTGATAGGAAATCAACTGATTACAGAAACAGAATACATACACACTGGTATTATTAATAACTGTGACAAAGACAAAGTGCTTGTGATTGTTGACAGAGAAATTACATGCTAATTAACACTATTGAAGGTAGAAACAACCTGATTGCTTTCTATTCACCTTGAACATTGCCATTCTAACAGTCTGCAAACTGAGTCTGACACATTTATTCAGATGGATGATGAAAAGATGGAGCCTGAAAAACAAAAACACATTTAATTGAATTGGTCTTTGAGAATTTCTCCTTTTAATTGACCTTAATTTTTCTTTACAACATAATTACAGCCGTATTTACTTTGACTCGAATCAGCCAGACACTACTGCATCCCGAATGACACCCTATTCCCTATATAGTGCTCAACTTTTGACCAAAGCCCTATGGGCCCTGGTCAAAAGTAGTGCACTATGTAGGGAATCGGGTGCCATTTGAAACGTAGACTCTTTCTGTTTAAGGTTGCTGACCTTGCAATCTGCATAAGGAATTAAACAGGTGATAAAGTGGAGCTTACACCAGTTTAATTACCAATTATCACCAGATATTACCTGGCAAACAAGTCATGTGGGAGTGATGAAGGTATAGAGTTAATAAGCCCAACAGGGATGTATGAAGGTTAGAGACACCATGAAACACACCTGTCTGTCTGCCTGTCTGTCCGTCCGTCCTTTGAATTGTGAATTCACTCATGCCGCACAGGCAGCACCATGGATGTGTCCCAAATGGAACCTTGTGTACTTTACAGGGCACTACTTTTGACCAGGGCACATAGGGCACTATATAGGGAATGGGGTGGCATTTGGCGGTCATGTGTGTTACGAAGCAGAGGATCACTAGTTCGAGCCCAGTATGGGGCAGTCGAACAGCGGAGGAAGCCAAGCTGTTAGCAGCAAACTGACCCCCATTACACTCAGTCATGTTACATACAGTAGTAACAAGTGTCTGCTAAATATCCTATACTTTCCTTCACTTTTCAATGACAACAAAAACAAGTTGTATTTGATGTTGTATACTCATATTAAAAAGTGACCTTGATTTGAAAGAATAATCTTGATCACCACTGAAGTAGGTTTAATGGACTGAATATAACTTATATTGACACTAGCAGGTGAGGTTTGAGGCCGTTTGGCTTGACCCAATTGCAAAAACTCTGAAGTAGAACCTGCTTCTCGAATGGCCAAGTCACTTCAGTAGCTCTTTATCCATCCTTTTTACTATAGTGATTGACAGAGGGGATTAGTTCTATTCAGCATGCACATAAGTGCCTTCTGAGATATTTTTACCCCAGCATTTATTGAGTAATGTCCACACCACAAACATCTGTCATTTATGCTTCCAATAAGCTTTCAAAATGCTATTTGTGAACTCAAACTACATTAATAACCAAAGGTCCTTTTTTTCCCTAGGTAGCAGGCTCTTACAAAAACAATGTTCTTATCCAGAGATCTTGATAGATTAGTGAATTGTTTAACATCATGGACCACAGTCATAGAATTAGATTTATTTTATCCAAGGCAAAGGTTTGTTGGATGCGGGTCGCAGTGAGACCTTTCTCCATCCTCGCAACAACTCCAACATGGAAGGTTCCCAACACCCCCTTTGTTAATTTCCAGTACACAATGCCTGCTTTTTTTAAACAAAAATGTGGGCTGAATCAAAGCCTAGTGAACTTCTTCTGAATTTCTATGTGGCTTGTATAAGGCCTGTATGAAATCTTGTTCAGTATGACGCTTGTATGAAGTCTTGTTCAGTATGAAGTCTGTATGAAGTCTGGTTCAGTATGACGCCTTTATTAAGTTTTGATCAGTTTGAAGCCTGTATGAAGTTTTGTATTAATTCAGCCATGTTTCCTTCATCCTTCGCCATGCCCCAGTTTCCAGCAGCAGGGAGCAAGCCAGACATGTTTTATTGAGGGAACATAAACTAGATACGTAACATAACATGCTCTCTGGACGAATTGAAGGCCTCATAGGTGTTTTAAAGCTTCCGTTCCCCCTGCGTTCTACACCCAGGGGTGTTGTTTTTGTGCTTGGGAGTTATGAGGAATTTCCAAGTAATGAAAAAAAACAAAACTATGTGATCTTTGCCTGCAGTAGCTTGCTGGCTCCCTGTGGAGAGCAAGACAACTTATGAGTGAGGCCTTTCAATAAGGGAGTTTATTATTAATCCGCTCACTGCAGTCACACATGTTAGCTTGGTGCTGTTGGTGGCTATCCTTTCTACGAAATGTTATGTTTTATCTCAAAAGTCTGTATCCCGTAGTTACATGCACACACACAACACAGATTTTCTTTTCTTCTCTCATCAAGAGCTTCAGCAATTAAAGCTAGGCATAGCACAAAATGGTTTAGCAAGCAGGAGCTAATGTTAGCCTTAATTCAATCATTTAATTTTGGGGAACAGCTTTAATTGAATTTGGAGGCTTATTTTAATGAAAATGGGAGGAATCAATGCCTGACTAAATGTTGGTCTTGAATCACTCGACATGTTTTCAGAGAACCCTACGTAAATATCCCATATATTGACACAGGTGTAAGCTTAGTTATCACAGTTTCAAAACCCATCTGTAGAGTTTTCACTCTTATTCTTGTTTGCAGTTTGTTATTCTTCGTTGTGAAAGAGGTCTCCTGAGATCAACTTCATCTAGTCCCCCCAAAAAATGGTGTTTATCCATTATAATCAACTGATGGTTGTGCCAATGAGAGCATTATGTATTTACAGTGTTTACCCTAGACGGCCCACAGAGAGGTCAAATCATGCTCAGATCATGGCCTACACTGTTACCACATGCCTCAGACTCTCTGCAAGGCAAGCAGCCAGACATGCAGCAAGAGCAAGCTATTATCTTTCAAGTTAAACACCGTAGGCCTATAACTGTGGCAGTGCCACACTGCATTTTAAGTTTGGCCTCCTGGTTGAAATCTCTGTTGATCCAAAAATTCCCTCACTCCAACGAAATCCAGATTCTGGATTACCTACATCCAGGAAGAAAATCTAAATTATATTGATTGATGCCAAAATCAATTGCCAACGGATTGTCTGAGATTACGTTTCATTTCAGTCCTCAACATCAGAGAGGAAGTGAAGTGGTCCTGCGTATTCTCGTGGTACGTGCCAACAGTTAATCCCATAATTTCCTGTGATTCCAATAGTCACCAGATGACAATTGACCAGAGAACAGATGTTCCAGGAAGTAAATAATTTATAACATGCACAATCCAACATACACTGATCAGGAGCAGATTTCTACCACAATTCATCTTTGGATAGGAAATAGGATCAAACATCAAACACACATCTTATTTTGTGGAAAAGGCCAATAATGTTTTAGGACTTCATAGTATTTATTTCCTCCTCTGGTCGATGTCCAAAAACTAGGCCTTTAAGGGAGCACATTTTTTGATAATCTGGTACCAGGTTGGTTTCTGCCTGTGCTGGATTCAAGCACAAGTTGTTATAGTATATTTTGGAGGTCAACTTCTGAGGCGAAATGTGTTTCGTTCAATGGCCAAGCCTTGAGGAGGAAACTTGAACAGACCTACCCAGACCAGGGGCAATTCAGATCGTATTCCTTAATTACAATGACACACTCCAGAATCACAGCTAATCAGAGCTGCCAAGTTAGCCCGATCCCAGATCTGTTTGTGTTGTATAGCCAATACCAACATTAGGGCATGAAACATGAGAGAGAGAGAGCGAGAGAGAGAGAGATTCAAAGAGAGAGAGCTACACTACAGGACTAAACGTATGTGGACACCTGCTCATCGAACATCTCATTCCAAAATCATGGGAATTAATATGGAGTTGGTCCCCCATTATCTGCTATAACAACCTCCACTCTTCTGGGAAGGCTTTCCGCTAGATGTTGGAACTTTGCTGTGGGGACATTCAACCACAAGAGCATTAGTGAGGTCGGGCACTGATTTTGGGCGATTAGGCCTGGCTCGCAGTTGGCATTCCAATTCATCCCAAAGGTGTTCTATGGGGCTGAAGTCAGGGCTCTGTGCAGGCAAGTCAAGTTCTTCCACACCGATCTCGACAAACCATTTCTGTATGGACCTTGCTTTGTGCAAGGGGGCATTGTCATGCTGAAACAGAAAAGGGCCTTCCCCAAACTGTTCCCACAAATTGGATGTAGTCTATCACAGTGCCATCCGTTTTGTCACCAAAGCCCCATATACTACCCACCACTGCGACCTGTATGCTCTCGTTGGCTGGCCCTCGCCTCATATTCGTCGCCAAACCCACTGGCTTCAGGTCAACTATAAGTCTTTGCTAGGTAAAGCCCCGCCTTATCTCAGCTCACTGGTCACCATAGCAACACCCAACTGTAGCACGAGCTCCAGCAGGTATATTTCACTGGTCATCCCCAAAGCCAACTCCTCCCTTGGCCGCCTTTCCTTCCAGTTCTCTGCTGCCAATGACTGGAACGAGTTGCAAAAATCCCTGAAGCTGGAGACTTATATCTCACTAACTTTAAGCATAAGCTGTCAGAGCAGCTTACCGATCATTGCACCTGTACATAGCCCATCTGTAAATAGCCCACCCAACTACCTCATCCCCATATTGTTATTTATTTTTTGCTCCTTTGCACCCCAGTATCTCTACTTGCACATCTATCACTCCAGTGTTAATGCTAAATTGTAATTATTTCGCCACTATGGCGTATTTATTGCCTTACCTCCCTAATCTTACTACATTTACACACACTGTATATAGATTTTTCTATTGTGTTATTGACTGTACGTTTGTTTATCCCAGGTGTAATTCTGTGTTGTTTGTGTCGCACTGCTTTGCTTTATATTGGCCAGGTCGCAGTTGTAAATGAGAACTTGTTCTCAAACCAGGCCTACCTGGTTAAATAAAGGTGAAATTTATAAAAAATCAGTTAGAAACACAGAATCGTCTACAATGTCATTGTATGCTGTAGCGTAAGATTTCCCTTCACTGGAACTAAGGGGCCTAGCCCAAACCATGAAAAACAGAGTCAGACCATTATTCCTCCTCCACCAAACATTACAGTTGGCACTATGCATTGGGGCAGGTAGCGTTCTCCTGGCATCCACCAAACCCAGATTCGTCCGTTGGACTTCCAGATGGTGAAGCATGATTCATCACTCCATTTAACGCGTTTCCACTGCTCCAGAGTCCAATGGCTCTACACCACTCCAGCCGACGCTTGTCATTGCGCATGGTGATCTTAGGCTTGTGTGTGGCTGCTCGGCCATGGAATTTACTTTTTGTAAAGGTGTCATCCTATGACAGTGCCACGCTGAAAGTCATTGAGCTCTTCAGTGAGGCCATTCTACTGCCAATGTTTGTCTATGAAGATTGCATGGCTGTGTGCTCAATTTTATACACCTGTCAGCAACAGGTGTGGCTGAAATAGCTGAATCCACTAATTTGAAGGGGTGTACACATACTTTTGTATATATAATGTACTTCGCACAAATCTAAAAGCATTGGATTGGTCAAGGCACACTTTGGGAGGAAGTAGAACTAATTGGGACATAGCCATGGACTTTGGACAAAACTCGCCTTCCTTACCTGCCATAGGTTGTTGTAGTATAAAAAGTACTGGTAGCTGTTGCTGCGGTGAGCCAGCAGCCTGCTGAGAAGTGCAAGTGCCTAGCAAAATGTTCAGCTGTCTGAGCTTTGAGAAACAGTGAGATCACACAGAGCATGATTGGTTCATGCTCTCAGCATCGGCAGTGCCAATGCAGGTATGGGTGGAAATAACAGTAAATGTATAATTTTCTCTCAGGATGTGACAAAAGAAAGTGTTAGCTACCTTGCCACCACCTGCAATGTCTGGCACCTCTGTCGCCTTTGCCAATTAAAAGACAGAGAAAGTGGGCAAGCCTTCCAGGCTCTCGTTTGCACAATGTTCGTTTGCATAAAATAGGACCATCTGTTCTGAAAACCTTCTTTTTTTTACTGTGACTTGAATGTGTTAATGCTGTGAAGCTGGGTTTGTATGCCAATCAAATTCCTTTTTTCGCTTTTGGCTTACGCACTCATACTGTAGCTCTATCGCAGTGTACATCCACTTTAGACTAAAAAATGGTCCCGTGTAGCTCAGTTGGTAGAGCATGGTGCTTGCAATGCCAGAGTTGTGGGCTTGATTCCCATGGGGGACCAGTATGAAAAAGTATAAACATGTATCACCTGTGCTGGACAAGAGTACCTGCTGAAATGTAAATGTCTAATTCTGATTACACTACTCGATGGTCCTTTCCTGTCTGTATTACATCATCAACAAACCAAATAGTCAGGCATCTAAAATCACATCATTAATGGCACTTTCCACACTGAGACTCCCCTGGCACAAGCCAGGGTTTACATATGTTTATGCTGAGTGCATTTGTTTTCATTGGCACTGGTGGGCACACACACACACACACACACACACACACACACACACACACACACACAACACACACACACACACACACACACACACACACACACACACACACACACACACACACACACACACACACACTGTTCAGGGGGTAAGGCCACTGCATGGGCTAGAGAGTTTACTCTACCCAGTACAACACCCGTGTCTGGCATTGATGCATGCGTTCGAGAACAGCAAGCGTGCGGCGTTAAGGGGATGATGGATTAACAGCAAATGAGACATTTTTACAAATGCTGCCTGGACCCTGAGCTGAGCGCTTTCAGAGTGGCTGTGTCTTTGTGCAAGCTGATGACCACTCAGCAATCAGCCAGAAGCCCATCACCATGTTTGCCTCTGGAGCAGCCCACAACCCCCCCCCCCCCCCCCCCCCCCCCCCCCTCCGTTCTAACTGTAAGCCTCCCTGCCAGGGATCACAACAGATGGTGAACATGTGGACTGAATACACCAATGAATCTTCAGTGATTTCTGTATGCACCCACATACAGTCAGGTCCAAAATGATTGGCACCCTTGATAAAGATGAGCAACAAAGATTGTACCCACTGGGCACACACTGGTTGAATCAGCATTGTTTCAATGCAATTTGTCAATGTATTGTGACGTGGAATCTACGTGGAAAATACATTAGATCTTTAAAAAACAGTAATCAACTGTTGTTTTGATGGTGAAATTTCGACCATAGCATTATGCAATCATTGTCACCAAATTTTAACATAGACAAACCTTTTAAAAAATATGTTCAATTTGTACCTTTAAAACATCAGATCTTCAACGTAATATTAACTATCAGAAAAAACGATAGCCTGGGCATCACTGGATAATTGATGTACAGCTACCCTTTAGTCTCTCATCCAGGGTTTTAACCAAGCCCAGCCCTGCTTAGCTATGATATTTGTCACTGAGTATTATCAATGTGATTTCGAGAAAAATAATGTTGAGAGATCTCCACTTAAAAATAAAGAGATCCACTGTTGCTATCAAAGCCATTCCAAAGGGTAGGTTTCACAGAGCAAATGAAATGTAACCATACTTAATCACTCATATGTCATAAATAATGCTATTTAGAACTATATAGCATTTGCAAAGTCATCAATTGTTTTTTCAACCCATATTGTTTTTTTGTTTTTTTTGGGGGGGGGGGGGGGGGGGGGGCATAATACAATAGGCCTAGGGTTTCAAGCTCTGGATGATTTCATATGTAATGATGTTCTGTAAAATGTATATGTCTTTGGTTGTCGACGCAACCAATTTATCAACATTTGAAGGAGTATCTTCTGCTTGGATAGTTCCATCTGTGCCACTGACTTAGTCTGTGTCACGCCCTGATCTGTTTCACCTGTCCTCGTGATTGTCTCCACCCCCTCCAGGTGTTGCTTATTTTCCCCGGTGTATTTGTCCCTGTGTTTCCTGTCTCACTGTGCCAGTTAGTCTTGTATGTTTAGTCAAGTCAACCAGCGTATTTGTCCCGTACTCCTTTTGCTATTCTCCTTTTTCTAGTCCTCCCGGTTTTGACCCTTGACTGTTCTCTGGACTTTGTACCCACCTGCCTGACCGTTCTGCCTGCCTTGACCTCGAGTCTGTCTGCAACTCTGTACCACCTGGACTCTGATCTGGTTTTGACCTTTTGCCTGTCCATGACCATTCTCTTGCCTGCTCCTTTTGGATTAATAAACATTTTAAGACTCCAACCATCTGCCTCCTGTGTCTGCATCAGGGTCTCGCCTTGTGTCATGATAGTCTGACTTTAATTCCAGTTTGTCTACAAATTTATAATTGATATGTTGGATTCACATCTTCATGTCAACCAAAAATAAAAGTTAAAGAATAGGGTTAAATTAAACTTAATTTAAAGTGCATTTAAAGTTTGATTCGATTTAGTTCTATTCTTTAACTTTGAATACGACAACATTTTTGGTTGAGATAGAGATGTGAATCCAACATAGCAATTATTAATTTGTAGACAAACTGGAACTAAAGTCAGAAGTCAGTGGCACAGATGGAACTATCCAAGCAGAAGTTAAATCTCTTTCAAATGTTGATATTTGATTGCATTGACAACCAAACACAAGTTAATATAACTTTTGAAGTAGCCTTAATATTAGGATATTTATTGTATCTACAAACTAACGTAACATTAAATGTATATTTACATGTTGGTCTTTAGCAGATGCTCTTATCCAGAGCGACTTACAGGAGCAATTAGAGTTAAGGGCTTTGCTCAAGGGCACGGCGACAGTATATTTCACCTAGTCGGCTAACGCATCCATGGCCAAATTTTGAGGATACTGTAACTATACATTTCTTCCTATGTAATAATATAAAGCATGCATGTTCAAGATAGCATGCATAGGTCGTTGCAGGTCTGTCGAGATCTTCACAACTGCTGTAATAATCTGTGCAGAATCTCGAACGGCAGTGATCATCTGCACCGTTTACTTTTAATGTAATCTCAACTGCAATCCAGTTTGGTTCTGCTATTAGATGTAGCACAGTGATAACATATTAATCTGACATTGTATTCCCATTTGAACTTTGCTGTGCTTTTAAATGGTTGAAAGCACAGTGATATCAGACAATAATCAGACATTGTTTTTCCTTTGGAATTTGGTTGTGATTTTTGAATATTGAAAGCATAGTGGGAAATTTAGCTAACTTTTGGCTGTCTTTTTGAGTGGGTGAATATTGGTTGCAATCTCATTGATCAACGTCTCAACCAAATATTACCCAATTATCCACGTTAAAATGAAGCCATGACACTAACCTATACAGACACATTCTTTATCCATTTTGCTGGTCTCTTGTGTCTATTAAATAGAACTCAACATTTTCTTTGCAACTTTGTGTAGAAAACCAATAGATTTGGCTCATGATAAAAATAAGTTGTGTGGTAATCTTCGAAATTCAATCCAGTCCTCCATGAAAGCAAATGTAAATGCCTGGTAGTTTGCTAAACGGCATTGGCACTTGGACTGGAACTTAGATGACATAAAAATAGAGCCCTTTGGCCATGCACCACAGTGGTGGGTTTGGCGCCGAAATAAGGATGCATGAGCACAAAATAATCTCAAACCTACACTCTTAGAAAAAAATAGTCCTTGGGCCTTCCAGGGTGTGTCAACTTTATGCTCTATCACTTCCCCAAAGTCAATTAATTGAAGGTTAACCACCTCTGTGTTTTGATTGTTTGAAGATACGTTTGCCGTATTTATCTTGGCATTGTGTTTACTTTCATCAGAATTGAGTAGTGGAATACTGAATTTATCAATCAGTAGGGTTTTTTAAGATACAGCATCTGGAATGGTAGAGACGCCATGTTATTCTAGAACAGCTGTAACATATTCCTCATAGCAGCACACTGAAGCACGGTTGTTACTATTCCCCTAATTATAATTGTAACAATTAGACAGGGTTTATCTAGGCAGAAAATTAAGATTCACAGCCTACAGTGCAACCTCATCTCAAGTTTGAATATATATATATATTGAATTGCACCAAATATATGTTCGGTGCAATTCAATTATCTCTCTTCTGTGCCTTCCAGGGATAAAAAGAGGGCAGAATGAAACAAAATCATGCAGTCTGCAGCTGTTAAAATGAGGTCAATAAAATAAACAGCGTGGCAGAGAAAGTGATTAGCAGTAAAACTAACAGAATGTGGAATATTTTATGTATTTAGAAAACAAGTTGTTTTATTTCTGCTTCCATGTTTTGGCTCTCTATTTGGCATGGCTGGCAATACTGTATATACAGTAGCACTAGTATCTTAGGAAGCTACAGGGAGTAAATTGGTAAACACTCTTATCTGTCACTTATGTGATGTTTGTTTGATCATAAGTTGCATAAGTGGCGTAGTCTAATCTACATTTCATTTTCTCTCTTTGAAAACTGAACGGAGAAACTGAAATGATCTTGGAGAAAACAGAATATTTATTAACGAGGCACCACCCTATGACCGTTATTTTTCTCCCCACTTCCCAGAACTGCAGCCATCTTCCAAGAACCTCTGATGTTATCCAGACCCAGCCACTCTCCAGTCCAATCAATGATAGCCTCCTCTCTCCTCCGTTATCTCCTTCCGGCCTTTCTCTAAGAAAACACAGAAGAGCTCCATAGACTGAAGAACAGTTCAGTGTGATTGTGGGGACTGTTGTACTGTGCCATTGTGAGGGCTTTTTTTTCCAAGGCCAAAAGTAGGAAGAGGAGGTACGCTAGCCTAGGCATATGGGATACTGGATCCCCTCTGCTATGAATGCAATATTCAGAAAGGATCTTGCATAATTCATTGATTCTGTTATTTCGGAGAGTGATCCTCAAAGTGTAATGAGAGGACCCCCTTAATTTGACAGGCCTGTGAAGACAGAAACCAACTGCTTTCGTTTGGGACTCTCTCTCTCTCTTTGTGGGACGCGTTGATATCAGGATGATAATGAGGACTCTCTCTTTTCAAAATAATGGATTCGTTAATAACCAGTCTGGGGGTCTGGGAGGACTAGTTCAAAGGCCTTTATGATCTAAGAGCGAGCGTGGCAGCTTGTTGCCGAAGGTTTCCAAACCAGAGATACTACTGATTTATTTAGGTCGCCATGGATAAAACACCAGGTTGTTGTTGCTGGACAAAATCATTTCAGCAGTTTGGGAAATACAGCAGAGAGAGAAAACAACACGAACTACTTTGAAAGTAAGTTGTGACTGGTGAAATGTCGACAACACTCAAATGTTGCCAAGTGTCGCAATTAAGCGATTCAACATATTTATTGCCGCTGGGATCTGCTCCATGTATATTTATCAGACACAACAGCCTCTTTCTTGTGTGTGTCTGTGCCAGTGGGATTGAGCCAAGCACTGATGGTCATAGTTGTTGTTTGTTTGTTTGTTGTTGCAGCAGTAGGTGTAATACATAAAACATTAGTGTAATTGCGTTTCTGTATAGAATTCAGGTCTACTTTCTCTCTTGTGCAGTGCCAACTCAGTTGTGAAAACGATGCGGGAGGTCAATACATTGTTCAAGAAGATGTTATGACACCGATTAAGAATTTGGATAGACTGTGAGTCTAACCACATTTTGAAAATAAACAACATGGAAGACACCAGACATTTTTCCCTCATTACAGTAGTCATCAGTCACCTGCAAGGTCTCTTCCCAGCAATTTATCCACCTAAATATCTAGGCCATACTGTGCAAATCATGTGTTAGCAGACCAAATAAAATATTCACCTCATCCAACATTCAATCATGCAGTTCCTTATTACAACAGACACAGTAGATGGAGACCACATTGCATGACTGTTAGCCAACATCCAGCTGTATCGTGCCTTTCCAGGTCTGTTCCGAATGAATTTGTTATGGCCAAATAAGTGGGGAGAAATGGGAGTGGTGGTATGGATGCTGGGGTCCCCATGTGGGTCACCTCTCAGGCAACATCCCAGACTTAGGCTGCATCCCAAATGGCACCCTATTCCCTACATAGTGCACTACTTTTGACCAGGGCCCATAGGGTAGTGTCCCTCAAAAGTAGTGCATTATGTAGAGAAAAGGGTTCCATTTAGGATGCAATCCTAGACAGCTGCACCTCAGCCTCAAACAGCTGGGGAGAGACAGACTATTAGCAGGCAATTTAACCCCCATCCCTCCATCCTCCCTCCTTCAGACACCTTCACGCTTTCCTGGTGAACTGTTTTTGTCGCCTGTAAGTTCTATGTACCGCACATCGGTGTACCTGCACGCTGATAGGCACGTGCAACCTGGCTGTAACGCATGGAATGTATGTATGGAATATGGAACTTCACCCCTACACCTGCATGTTAGTGAGGTGAAGTGGTGATGTCATAGGAAGTGATTGTGATTAAGAGCAGGTCTAATCCACCTCTCTACTTGGGTGAATACCAAAAGAATGTTGATACGTACACTACTGGTAAAAAGTTTTAGAACACCTACTCATTCAAGGTTTTTCTGAATTTTTTACTATTTTATACATTGCAGAATAATAGTGAAGACATCAAACTATGAAATAACACATATGGAATCATGTATTAACCCAAAAAGTTTTAAACAAATGAAAATATAATTGATATTCTTCAAATGTATTTTATTTATTTAACTAGGCAAGTCAGTTAAGAACAAATTCTTATTTTCAATGACGGCCTAGGAACAGTGAGTTAACTGCCTTGTTCAGGAGCAGAACGACAGATTTGTACCTTGTCAGCTCGGGGATTCAAACTTGCAACCTTTCGGCTACTAGTCTAACGCTCTAACCACTAGGCTACACTGCCACCATTTGCCTTGACAACAGCTTTGCACACTCTTGGCATTCTCTCAACCAGCTTCATGACGTAGCCGCATGGAATCCATTTCAATTAACAGGTGTGCCTTGTTAAAAGTTAATTTGTGGAATTTCTGATTGCGTTTGAGCCAATCAGTTGTGTTGTGACAAGGTAGGGGTGTTATACAGAAGATAGCCCTATTTGGTAAAAGACCAAGTCCATATTATGGCAAGAACAGGTCAAATAAGCAAAGAGAATTGACAGTCCATCATTACTTTAAGACATGAAGGTCAGTCAATACGAAAAATGTCAAGAACTTTGAAAGTTTCTTCAAGTGCAGTCGCACAAACCATCAAGCGCTGTGATGAAACTGTCACTCATGAGGACCGCCACAGGAATTGAAGACCCAGAGTTGCCTCTGCTGCAGAGGATAAGTTCATTAGAGTTACCAGCCTCATAAATTGCAGGCAAAATAAATGCTTCACATAGTTCAAGTAACAGACACATCTTAACATCAACTGTTTAGAGGAGACTGTGTGAATCAGGCCTTCATGGTTGAATTGCTGCAAAGAAACCACTACTACAGGACACCAATAAGAAGAACAGACTTGCTTGGGCCAAGAAACACGAGCAATGGACATTAGACCGGTGGAAATTTGTCCAAATTGGAGATTTTTGGTTCCAACTGCAATGTCTTTGTGAGACGTGGTGTGGGTGAACGGGTGATCTTCACATATGTATTTCCCACCGTAAAGCATGGAGGAGGAGGTGTTATGGTGTGGGGGTGCTTTGCTGGTGACACTGTCTGTGATTTATTTACAATTAAAGGCAAACTTAATCAGCATGGCTACCACAGCATTCTGCAGCGATACGCCCTCCCATCTGGTTCGGGCTTAGTGGGACTATCGTTTGTTTTTCAGCCGGACAATGACCCAACACACCTCCCGGCTGTGTAAGGGCTATTTTACCAAGAAGGAGAGTGATGGTGCTGCATCAGAAGACATGGCCTCCACAATCCCCCGACCTCAACCAAATTGAGATGGTTTGGGAGGAGTCAGACTGCAGAGTGAAGATAAAACAGCCAACAAGTGCTCAGCAGATGTGGGAACTCCTTCAAGACTGTTGCAAAAGCAATCCAGATGAAGCTGGTTGAGAGAATACCAAGAGTGTGCAAAGCTGTCATCAAGGCAGAGGGTGGCTATTTGAAAAATCTCAAATATAAAATATATTTTTATTTGTTTAACACTTTTTTGGTTACTACATGATTCCATATGTGTTATTTCATAGTTTTTATGTCTTCACTATTGTTTCACAATGTAGAAATAGTAAAAATATAGAAAAACCCTTGAATGAGTAGGAGTTCTAAAACTTTTGACCAGTAGTGTATATTTAGAGAAAGCTTTTTTTTCCACACTCCTGTCTAGAATAGAGCCTGGCAACAGTACAATACTGCATCCTACAATGTCTGCATTTAATGTAACAAAAATAAACAAGCCAACAGGGAGAAATAGGAGGAACAATATTCACTGGTATCACAGGAGGCTGTTTAGGGGAGAATGGCTCATAATAATGGCCGGAAAGGCGCAACTGGAATGGCATCAAACACCTGGAAACCACTTGTTTGATGTACAGTATTTGATACCATTCCATTTATTCCGCTCCAGTCATTAACAGGAGCCTTTCCCTCCCAATTATGGTGCCACCAACCTCATGTGACGGGTATATAAGCCATCATTCAGTCCGACTATAATTGAATGTCAGGACAATCACTGACATTCCTCCATGCCAGCCTCATTGTCAAGGCAGTGTTAAGCCCATGGAATGAGTGCTGGGAAAATGTTCTTTATTAAAATGCTGATCCATGTGTATACACAGAAAATAAAGACGGAAGTCCCGGTGAGAGTTTTGGCACAGAACCTGAACGAAAACAGAAAACACTGGGCCTTTCCTGGCTAGTCATTTCCCTTGGTAGGGATGTGGATACATGTCCAAGGCAGCTAGATGAATGGCTATCGGGGAGATAAACTAAGAAGTGCAGTTCCTGTTCCTCTAGTTGTGTAGAATAATCCTAGCACTGCGTCTATCATGCCTCCCATTGAAATGAACAGATTGACTCCCACACAAGCGGCACGAAGAGGATAGATAAAGCATTGCTTCTCCTTGCCGTGACAGTTATTTATTGACCGTGGCTAAGGAGGGAGGGAGTGGATGGAGTAGGAAATGTATAAAACCATGGGATTAGTAAGGTAAAGACCATGGTTTACAGCAAACCCTGCTGCTACAGGCACAAGGACCTGTTGAGACATGTATATGGTATTTACTTGCTCTTATCTGCAACCTTGGACATAATGATGTGAATTTGTTATGTATCTACAATGTGATACTGGTGAATATGTCATTAAACATTATCTGTGTTTAGAATAAGGGGTCAGAACATTTATTTTTGTTAATATGTAATATTGTTACCTTTTCTAAATGCATTTTTCCTTCTTTCCCTCCATTTTCCTTCTCCAGCTGGAGAGTGATAAAACTGATTAGGTTTTGTTGAGGATGCACTCAGCTTCTGACCTTAAAGTGTTCATTCCCTTTCTCTCTCCCTGAGTTTGTAAAATGGAGAACTGCTGGGCTGAATTGAATCTGCCCTAAGTAATTCTGTCAAACAGCAGGAGTTTCTCAGGGGAAAGAAAATTCCCCTAGCTGACAATGGAGGAGGAGTGATCTGCTCTGAAACAGCCTTTTCAATCTCAACTTCAGCTAGCTAAGACTTGTAAAGCCGATATGTGATGACTCCATAGTCGGCGTTACAGATGGGCTAATGGAAAATGCTCCCATATATTTTTCTACGAACCTGGTCTTGTCAATACTTTCTTCGCTCATCCATATATTTATATGTACATATTCTCATTCACCCCTTTAGATTTGTGTGTATGAGGTAGTTGTTGGGGAATTTGTTAGATTACTTGTTAGATATTACTGCACTGTCGGAACTAGAAGCACAAGCATTTTGCAACACTTGCATTAACATCTGCTTACCATGTGTATGTGACAAATACAATTTGATTTGATTTGATTCGTTCTCGATTCGGGGAAAAAGTGTATCTTATAAATTGTACTGTCCAGTTGCAGGTGGTTCTCCAAAAAACCAGCAAAAATTCATAAAGATATTAAATCCATGGTTCCTCGGCATCTTAGCTGCTGCACATCTAGCATTTCCCAACATCTTTGCAGGAACTAGTAGTTTCTATGCGAAGATGCCAGGCCACATGTAGTAGATGACACCGCATCACACAGTGCCACCAAAACAAAGATCTACACACATCCAAGAGGCATTTCCTCACTCGATACAAAACATGGTTTTAATAACTTTCCAAATGTTCTCTGGTTTTTGTAGAACCACCTGCAAATGGACACAGACATTTATAAGATACACTTTTTCCCGAATCAAGAATGAAGAAAGTATCGCCAAGACCAGGTTAGTTGAAAAATATTTGACATCGTTTTCCATTAGTCAAGCCATAACGTCGACTACGGAGTCATCACATATCGACGTTACAAGCTGGAAATAGGGTGCCATTTGAAACACTGCCGCATAATATTTGATGCAATAAAATTGATCACAATGAGAAACAAGATCACAATGCAATAATTGTATACACTCTTAGAAAAAAGAGTCCCATAATGGTTCTTCGGCTGTCCCCATAGGAGAACCCTTTTTGGTTCCATGTAGAACCCTCTGTGGAAAGGGTCTGGAACCCAAAAGGCTTATACTTTGGGGACAGTCAAATAACCATTTTAGGTTCTAGATAGCTCCTTTTTTTGGGGAGTGTATAAGGATCTATGTAGAAGAACCCTTAGGACCCTTACAACTTCTAACGACTCATGTGCGGCTTGTAAGCTTTGTAGGGCAAAACAGATTACAAGTGCGTGTGAGTCTCATGAGAGTCTCAGCTTTTCATGGTGGGTCATAACCGTTCGGACTTTACTGATGTTTTCGTGAGAAGAACAGTTTTCGGGTCTACCCTTGTCTCACAAACACTGCTCTTGTTCAGCCCCCATCAATCGCAAAGGCTTGTGGTCGGCATCAGTGGATGCAGAAGAAACTAGATTCAGCTGCGGGACGATTGTTTCTTGAGTGGATGGCCGAGGGGCAGGAACATAATTACCAATAATTTGTAGACTTCAAAGAAGCCCAAAACAGATATGTTTGACTAAAACATAATAATTTCAAACCTTGCTTACATTTGTATACAATCACGTCTCTCTATTATGCATGGGAATACGTGGGAACAGATTTCTTAAATTAAAATCACTTGGAGCTGATTTGTTGGTGTTTTTACAGTATTTTATGTCCAACAATGAAAAAAATAAAAACAATTATTTATTTTTTTGCTCAGAAAACTTTGGGGGCCGTATAAAACTGCCCACGGGCCGCCAGTTAGGGAACCCTGAAATTGACAAATCCAATGCAAAAAAACATAAGTCTGTAGCTCAAACACACCTTAAGAGGGTCTGGAATGACTGAAGTATCACTGAAGATAGTGTGGGAGTCAAAGGATTCAACTGGTTGGGCCTCATATCATTCACAATGTTCCAGTTTAATTTAGGAATTGTTGTTTCAGAATGCGTATTTTAATCTATAAATAATTGTGGGAGAGTGGAATCAAATGAAGTTTATTGGTTGCGTACACAGATTGCAGATGTTATCGCAGGTGCAGCGAAATGCTTGTGTATCTAGCTCCAACAGTGCAGTAATAATATAGCAGAGGTGCCCCTATTTAGTGAATTATTGTAGCCATGTGATTGTGAACTATGAGCTGATTGGTCCGTTTGAATGAATTGTTTGTGTGTTCTGATTGGTTGCAGGTGTGACTGGAGAATGAACCGCCACCTGCTTGTTACACGATTGTCTAAATATAGTATAATGTTTATACAGTACATTAGCGTCCCTTGTTATCACTGGACTCTTAATAACTCTTAGAGTCTAAAGGCCCGGGGCTGGGTTTCTTCTAAGCTAACATATGGAATTGTTTTAAGATTGCCATACATTTAGCTATTTGATTTAGAATTTTACTGCCTTACTGCTATTAGCCCATAGAAACGCATTGAATAACAGTGTGTGTCTGGACACGACCACATCTGTGTCTGGTCCTGCACAGAGAGAAGTTATTGTGTTTCTGAATGGATTTCGTCTAGACAGACACGAGTATTTCCTGCAACTGAACTCTCTGGAGCCTTGCCACGTGCACACATGCATCTCTATAAAAACGTAGAGTCAATGAAGGAAATCCTGACAGGCTCTCAAATTGATTTGATTCGCTCTTGTAAAAAGACGGTTCATATAGTATGATCTTTCTCAGAGAATATTCATAGCCAACCTGGTCACAAAGCTTTTCATATTATACTGTAAGTAAATCCGAAACACCTTGGTATGATATGTTACGTATCATATCGTATGTATTCATTTCTGGATGTCCATCACTCATTTCATATGATATGTTACAAATTACAATTCATATTATATGTTACGAATTTGGAAATGTTCAATATGTTTCGAATTTGCTAAACGTGCAAAAACATTAGCTAGCTCACTAACATTAGCTAGGCTAGTGTTGGTCAGGGGTTAGGGTTAAGGTTAGGCTTAAGTTTAGGAGTTGGGTTAAGGTTAGGGGAAGGGTTAGCTAACAAGTAGCTAAAAAGTAGTAATTAGTTGAAAAGTTGCTAATTATCTCAAATGATAAAGTTGTGATGCGATTCGAATTCGAAACCATTGGGTTGCTAGACGTTCGCGTTATATTGTCACCTATCCACCCCGACCAACCTCCCTCCTTTCGTTTTCTCCATAAGTAACCATCTGTCTTATATAAACATACCAAATGTAACATATAAAACTAAATAAAGAGTCACAGATTTACATACAGAATAATATGAAGTGCTCTGTGACCAGGTTTTAACGTCTCAGATTTACATACAGAGTAATACGAACTGCTCTTAGACCAGGTTGCAACAGCTCTCTTCTACCGAGTTCTGAGTGCAATAGTTCACAGACTGTTTATTTGATACTCATGCTTATGTGTAGTGTATATAAGATAATGGTTGATGAGTAGCCTCATATGTCCAAGTTTATATAATGCTCAATGGATGGGTTAAGAGGAGTTTGATATGGCACAATTCCATTATAAACTCACAGATTATCATCCTGTCTCTGTGAGACCTGTCCCATATTTGGGATCATTATAAATACACTGCACATAGACAATGGAAAATATTTTGCTTCAGCAGTGCATACTTGACTATTTGAATTCTTGTTTGTTGAGCGGACCCCAGACCTCACAATCATAAAGGGCATTGCGTTCTATAACTGATTAAAGTATTTTTTGCCAGATCCTAATTGGTATGTAAAATTATGTTCCTTTTGATGGCATAGAAGGCCCTTCTTGCCTTGTGCCTCAGCTCGTTCACAGCTTTGTGGAAGTTACCTGTGGCGCTGATGTTTAGGCCGAGGTATGTATTATTTTTTGTGTACTCTAGGGCAACAGTGTCTAGATGGAATTTGTATTTGGAACCACATTATTTTTGTCTTACTGAAATGTACTGTCAGGGCCCAGGTCTGACAGAATCTGTGCAGAAGGTCTAAGTGCTGTAGGCCCTACTTGGTTGGGGACAGAAGCACCAGATCATCAGCAAATAGTAAACATTTGACTTCAGATTCTAGTAGGGTGAGGCCGGGTGCTGATCTAGTGCCCTAGCCAATTCGTTGATACATATGTTGAAGAGAGTGGGGATTAAGCTGCATCCCTGTCTCACCCCACGGCCCTGTGAAAATAAATGTGTGTGTTTATTGCCAATTTTAACCGCACACTTGTTGTTTGTGTACATGGATTTTATAATGTCGTATGTTTTTCCCCCAACACCACTTTCCATCAATTTGTATAGCAGACCTTCATGCCAAATTGAGTCTAAAGTGTTTTTGAAATCAACAAAGCATGAGAAGACTTTGCTTTTGTTTTGGTTTGTTTGTTTGTCAATTAGTGTGTGCAGGGTGAATATGTGGTCTGTCGTACGGTAATTTGGTAAAAGGCCAATTTGACATTTGATCAGTACATTGTTTTCACTGAGGAAATGTACAAGTCTGCTGTTAATGATAATGCAGAGGATTTTCCCAAGGTTGCTGTAGACGCATATCCCACGGTAGTTATTGGGGTCAAATTTGTCTCCACTTTTGTGGATTGGGATGACCGGTCCTTGGTTCCAAATATTGTGGAAGATGCCAGAGCCAAGGATGATGTTAAAAAGTGTAAGTATAGCGAATTAGAATATCTCTCTCTCTCTCTCAAAATGGGGACAAACACCAAATTGAGACTCTGCATGCAAAAATATCTCCGGTGTACAACGTAAAACATAAAATAATGCATGCAGAACAGAATTAGTCCGATACCCGCTAATTATCAAAATCCAGAAAAGAGCTGTTAAATTCTACAACCACCTAAAAGGAAGCAATTCCCAAACCTTCCATAACAAAGCCATCACCTACAGAGAGATGAACCTAGAGAAGCATCCCCTATGTAAGCTGGTGCTGGGACTCTGTTCACAAACACAAACAGACCCCACAGAGCCCCAGGATAGCAACAAAATTAGACCCAACCAAATCATGAGAGAACAACAAAAGATAATTACTTGACACATTGGAAAGAATTAACAAAAAAACTGAGCAAACTGGAATGCTATTTGGCCCTAAACTTAAGGAAAGCTTTGACTATGTACAGACTCATAGCCTTGCTATTTAGAAAGGCCACCGTAGGCAGATCTGGCTTTGTGCACACTGCCCACAAAATGAGGTGGAAACTGAGCTGCACTTCCTAATCTCCTGCCAAATGTATATCCATATTAGAGACACATATTTCCCTCAGATTAAACAGATACACAAAGAGTTCGAAAACAAACCCAATTTTGATAAACTCCCATATCTGTTGGGTGAAATACCACAGTGTGGCATCACTACAGCAAGATTTGTGACCTGTTGCCACAAGAAAAGGGCAAACAGTGAAGAACAAACACCATTGTATATACCAATATTTCTATTATTTTGGAACTTTTGTGAGTGTAATGTTTACTGTTCATTTTTGTTTATTTCGCTTCTGTTTATTATCTAGTTCACTTGCATTGGCAATGTTAACATATGTTTCCCATGCCAATAAAGCCCTTAAATTGAATAGAAATTGAGAGAGAGAGAGATTCCACGGGTTTAGCACTCTACGCTCATATTCTGGATATAATGTATATTGCACACAAACTCTGGAGGGATTGAAAGTTACATAAAATTGCCTCTAGGGCAAACACTGTCTGAAATGTATTTTTTTCCCCCCATCATTGAATAGCAGAGAAACCTTGGAAAGACCACGTTTTATTCCTGCTTTTTAAATGGAGATAAAGGGCTGTTATCCACCACTATTTCCATTCCCTGATTGAATAGACTGAACACTCTAATCCGTATTAATCTTTATCTTTTGAATATATCTGACTGTAAACTAACTGAAGGAATTAACTGATGATATTGAAGGGACAACATTTTTGACCGTAGTTTATGCTTTCGAGGAACACATTTCTTTTTTTCCAATCATGTACAGGACCTAAGACGTGTCCCTTCCGGTACATGTCTAAGTCTTAATTCAGCCAGTCAGTCAGCCAGTAAACCAGTCAGCCAGTCAGTTAGTGGGAAGGAGGGGAATACACTTAATCTTGTACTAGAGTCAAGAGGGCCAGTTTACACACAGTTACTCTTTAGGAGATCGAGGAGTATTGGCTACAATGTGGTGTTGTGTTTTATTGCCCCCTTCTCCTCAGTTACAACTACCTCAACCAGATCTAGCCATCATTAAGTAGAGCTATCTCTGCTATGTCGTCCCAAGTGTTATAGCTTCTTGTCTAGTGGAAATACTGTACATGTTTTTCAAATGTGACGCTCTGGTGTTGGATAATTTTCAACTGGTTCTCCTCAGTGTGTTGTTCAAATATGTTTTTCGCACCCTTGATTTCATAACGTACATTTTGGAGAAATCCACATTACCCCATATTTAGAAAATCACAAGTGACCTAATTTCTACTATGCATAATCCATATTAAAATATTTGGCACATACATGCATATTATTACAACAAAACATGAAATGTTAATGTGAGCGGGAGTATACTATAGTACTGTATATTCTCTATGATATTCTTATGAATATGCTGTGATGCTGGTCATGTCCAATATGTTTTGTCAGACCAAACACCATTAACGATGAAAGCAGAATCGTCCGTGTTTGTCGTATCATCTTAGCGGTGAGCTTGTGTTTGTTATCAAACGTTATGCCTGAGCTCGTTAACGTAATTAGCTTTTGTGATGATCCACTCCGTGAGATATCTCTGATACCTCTTCATCAGAGCAATTGACAGACAATGATCACAGAACTGGAGCGATCTGTACTAACAACACATCAACAAGTGTTTTCGTCAAGATGTTGATGATAAATGTTGCTGCAAACATAATACATACATGTACATCCACTTTTTTCTCAGGTCAGTCTTTATTACAACCAATGTTTTCTATTTTATTCTATTTATGTCACGTGTTATGTGTTAAGAATTTTAAATTGGTGTTTTGCAATTATTAGTAATGTAAATTCTGCATTTCTTCAGTTTTATCTGTGAGCAAGAATAAATAAACTCAAACTCAATTGAAACAGCTGCATTGTGAGTTTTGTTTTTATAAGAGAGAAAAAAAGGAAAGCCAATCGGATGACATGGGTCGGTGAGAGGGCTTCATATTCATAAAAGGAAAGGACATATTTCTTAGCTCCATTAAAACTAAAGGCTTGGAACCAGATGCTATACTAAAATAGCATAAGTCTCCATTTTCCTCCAGAGAAGAAATATGTCCTCTAATCATCGTACAGCACTCCTGAATCCAGACATATGGTGCTTTCATTGCTCCGCTGGTGCCAGCGTCCTGTGTCTAGTGATGATTTCATTGTTGTGTTTCTTCCTCTCTCTCACTCTCTGTCTCGCTCTCTCTCTCGCTCTCTTACTGTCTCGCTCTCTCTCTCGCTCTCTTACTGTCTCTGTCTCTCTCTCTGCTTCCTCTCTCTCTCTCTCTCTCTGCTTCCTCCTCTCTCTCTTCTCTATGCCTTCGCCTCTCTCTCCCTCTCTGCCTCTGTCTCTCTCTCTGCTCTCAGCTCTCTCTCTCTCTCTCTCTCTCTCTCTCTCTCTCTCTCTCTCTCTCTCTCTCTCTCTCTCTCTCTCTCTCTCTCTCTCTCTCTCTCTCTCTCTCTCTCTCTCTCTCTCTCTCTCTCTCTCTCTCTCTCTCCTTTCAAAGAGAGCGTGAGACTTTAAATTTGAATAATTAGCGTCTGTGATAAATGACAGTGACTCGTCCCAAGGGGACAAGACTGGAAATCTTACTTAAAGAAGACAAGCTTCACACACACACACTGTCCGCTAAATTAGCTATTTTAAACCCTCAGTGAGAGTCAACAGGCAGTTTGGGATTTCAACATTAGTCTGCTTAGTCTTAGGAAAATATTGTATAATCACAGTATAAGACAGCTGTTTGCAAATGAAGATATCATGTCTAATTAAAACTTTCTATATGCAGTCATTCCGGTGCTAGTAGGAGCAGAGGAGTTTCTTCTCTTAGGTATTAGGAATTACTATTGCAAATATGTTGATAGTAATGTATGTTTAAGTGTTAAGGAACTGTTCTGTACTTTAAAAAAATACTCTCTTTCAATTACGTATGACAGCCATTTGACTCCCAACGTACTGAAGTGATACAGACATAGAAAATATATACAAGTCTATGAAACAGTGGAATGGAAGGCAGGAGTACAGCAGGTTTGTGAGTGTGTGAGGGATTTTACAGATATATTAACAGGAATAAACGCAGGGAATTAGAGGTTAAATCCATATCATTTTTTCACTTAAATCACATCCCAGTGATGATCAGCCAGAGACAAGATGGAGAGGGAGTTAACTGTCATGGTTACGGGAAGAAATCCCAACTGTTTGGGAGAGTGAAACGTATTGATTTTAATTAGAATTTTGCCAGTATTTCTTCTTTTACTGTTTATGGGAATTTGCCAGTATTCTTGTTCAAGGCTGGTCTAGCCTTGTTCAGTTGGCCAGTATGTATCACATTTACAGCATACATCTTCTGCAGAGATATTGCAAAACACCCTCTAAGATGTTTCTCTTAGCTAACTGTCTGGGTCAGTGTGGAAGTCCCTTGTGGCTCAGTTGGTATAGCATGGTGTTTGCAATGCCAGGGTTGTGGGTTTGATTCCCACGGGGCACCAGTATGGGGGAAAAAAATGTACGAAATGTATGCATACACTACTGTAAGTCGCTCTGGATAAGAGCGTCTGCTAAATGACTAAAATGTAAGTATTTCAGTTTTACTGTTGAAGGAAATGTGTTCAGCTTGTCAGTAGGCATCACATATACAGTGAGGGAAAAAAGTATTTGATCCCCTGCTGATTTTGTACATTTGTCCACTGACAAAGAAATGATCAGTCTATAATTTTAATGGTAGGTTTATTTGAACAGTGAGAGACAGAATAACCACAAAAAATTCCAGAAAAACGCATGTCAAAAATGGTATAAATTGATTTGCATTTTAATGAGGGAAATAAGTATTTTACCCCCTCTCAATCAGAAAGATTTCTGGCTCCCAGATGTCTTTAATACAGGTAACGAGCTGAGATTAGGAGCACACTCTTAAAGGGAGTGCTCCTAATCTTAGCTTGTTACCTGTATAAAAGACACCTGTCCACAGAAGCAATCAATCAATCAGATTCCAAACTCTCCACCATGGCCAAGACCAAAGAGCTCTCCAGGGATGTCAGGGACAAGATTGTAGACCTACACGAGGCTGGAATGGGCTACAAGACCATCGCCAAGCAGCTTGGTGAGAAGGTGACAACAGTTGGTGTGATTATTCGCAAATGGAAGAAACACAAAAGAACTGTCAATCTCCCTCGGCCTGGGGCTCCATGCAAGATCTCACCTCGTGGAGTTGCAATGATCATGAGAACGGTGAGGAATCAGCCCAGAACTACACGGGAGGATCTTGTCAAAGATCTCAAGGCAGCTGGGACCATAGTCACCAAGAAAACAATTGGTAACACACTACGCCGTGAAGGACTGAAATCCAGCAGCGCCCGCAAGGCCCCCTGCTCAAGAAAGCACATATACATGCCCGTCTGAATTTTGCCAATGAACATCTGAATGATTCATAGGACAACTGGGTGGAAGTGTTGTGGTCAGATGAGACCAAAATGGAGCTCTTTGGCATCAACTCAACTCACCATGTTTGGAGGAGGAGGAATGCTGCCTAGGACCCCAAGAACACCATCCCCACCATCAAACATGGAGGTGGAAACATTATGCTTTGGGGGTGTTTTTCTGCGAAGGGGACAGGACAACTTCACCGCATCAAAGGGACGATGGACGGGGATATGTACCGTCAAATCTTGGGTGAGAACCTCCTTCCCTCAGCCTGGGCATTGAAAATGGGTCGTGGATGGGTATTCCAGCATGACAATGA
The DNA here is from genome assembly GCF_965601325.2 of Salmo salar. NCBI lineage: Eukaryota > Metazoa > Chordata > Actinopteri > Salmoniformes > Salmonidae > Salmo > Salmo salar. The sequence goes on from NC_138309.1 coordinate 18,523,636, forward strand.
CCCAAAACACATGGCCAAGACAACAAAGGAGTCGCTCAAGAAGAAGCACATTAAGGTCCTGGAGTGGCCTAGCCAGTCTCCAGACCTTAATCCCATAGAAAATCTGTGGAGGGAGCTGAAGGTTTGAGTTGCCAAACGTCAGCCTCGAAACTTTAATGACTTGGAGAAGATCTGCATAGAGGAGTGGGACAAAATCCCTCCTGAGATGTGTGCAAACCTGGTGGCCAACTACAAGAAACGTCTGACCTCTTTGATTGCCAACAAGGGTTTTGCCATCAAGTACTAAGTAATGTTTTGCAAAGGGGTCAAATACTTTTTTCCCTCATTAAAATGCAAATCAATTTATAACATTTTTGATGTGCGTTTTTTTGTTGTTGTTGTTATTCTGTCTCTCACTGTTCAAATAAACCTACCATTAAAATTATAGACTGATCATTTCTTGTCAGTGGGCAAACGTACAAAATCAGGATCAAATACTTTTTTCCCTCACTGTACCACATAGATCTTCTGCAGAGATATTTCAAAAGCCCCTGCCATATGGTCCTTGACTCATAGCAGCTACCATAGATACAGTGTCTGGGTGAGTGTGGATGGGCAAAGACATTCAAACCACGTCCAAAGATTACGCAATGACTCATTGTTTCAGCGTGTCCTTTTTTCCAGCCTCTGATTAAACCGGTTGACATTTTCTCTTGGCCCCTAAGTATTGACCAGCTAATTCCATTAATTCATACTTTGAAGTGAGGTGAGAGGATCTCCATAGAAGCTGCACATCAGAAGACCTTTTCTTTTCAATCACGCTCATTAGCAATCCACCCAGTGGCTCTGATGCGGAGGAGAATTAACACAGTGTTTGTTACTGTAGATAGAAGCAAACTTTGGTTTAAATAGTATTTGTTTTCTTCCAAATACTTTGAGTGCTTTATTGAGCATGCCTGGAGTACCCAGTTGGGTGTGGTTTGGGGCTTGCACTTTTGAGATATTCCCACTTCTCCCATTGCGCCAGACAATCCCAATAAAGTTCAAATAAGGTACTTAAAAGAAAACAAATACTATTTGAACCCAGGGTCTGACTAGACGTGGGAGTAGCAACCAGTGGTGTAGGATAAACCCAAGTAATCATTATGGAAATGACATGGGAACTTGTCCTCCACCTGTGTGACATCAGGGCGGGTGTTGAGTCTTCAGGTGAAGCAATGTGAGGTGAACCATGGTGTTAGTTAGGGGTTAGAGCTGGGTGGAGGCTCCCAGTTCTTTCACAATGTTGTGAAATGTGCCTTTAGAGTGTCAGTCATCGATGCAATGCACGTTGGAGTGATAGATGTGTGTGTCACGAGTGGTTCTCTGTAGAAAAGGACCTTCTTTGTTTTACTGTGAACCAGACTGGTATTTTCTCACATTGTTCCACTTGTAAAGGCTGCAAGCTAATTTATGAGGTCCATTCAGAAGTGAGAATTATGCAGGATTTCAGGTGTCTGTCAGGTAGTTGCTCCAGGGACTGTCATGATTACTATAATTATTGAGTAACCTATTCTAGAGGGGGACAGTATGTAGCGTACATTTAACCAGTCACTAACGTTAGTCAATCGCGTGCTTCCTCCGATGATTGACTTCTAGAAAACCTGAGGCTGAAAGGCTGTGAGGCCTTTCAAATTGCAGCATTACTACTGCAGCTCTGTGGTCCAGTGTCTCTCAAGTTTAGTGAGGTATAGGGGGTGGTGTGATGGCGCTCTAGTAATAACAACCCAACTGCCCCTTTACCCACAACATTAGAACACTGATGGACAAAACACGACTATTGATGAGGCTAGGGCTAGTTCTGAGGTAAAATAAATAAGTAAACATAGCTATAAAAGAGGCTCAGGCTAGTGCTATGGTGTCTGTACCCAGCATTAGAAGGTAAAAAAACACAAAGAAGGAAAGTGCCATGCACCTGATTGGGGGAAAAAAACAGCTGTAGAAGGGCTGTTACTAGTGCCTTGGCACATTTACCCAGCATTAGAAGGTAAAAACACACATAGGAGGAAAGTGCCATGCACCTGACTGGGGAAAAACACAGCTGTAGAAGGGCTGTTACTAGTGCCTTGGCACATTTACCCAGCATTAGAAGTGGTGAGGTAAAACACCACAGCTATGGAGGAGGCTAGTGCCTTGGCACCTGACAGATGAATATGCTCATGCATGCGGACAGGTGGCTGCAACACAGATAGGACCAGGGAGGGATGCTGGCACTTCGTCAAGTGAAGGGACCCACCACTGGGACATCTCTCCATGCTGAGAGAGAGAGAGATAAAGCCCTGTCAGAAAGACAAAAATAATGATGTTACAAAAAAGGTCCAGTTGCCAGGACCACAAACACAAATTCCATCTCGAGACCGTTGCTCTAGAGCACACAAAAAACTATACATACCTCGGCCTAAACATCAGCGCCACAGGTAACTTCCACAAAGCTATGAACGAGCTGAGAGACAAAGCAAGAAGGGCATTCTATGCCATCAAAAGGAACATAAAAGTCAACATACCAATTAGGATCTGGCAAAAAATACTTTAATCAGTTATAGAACGCATTGCCCTTTATGGTTGTCCGCTCAACAAACAAGATTTCACAAAATGGGGACAAACACCAAATTGAGACTCTGCATGCAGAATTCTGCAAAAATATCTCCCGTCAACAACGTAAAACACCAAATAATGCATGCAGAGCAGAATTAGGCCGATACCCGCTAATTATCAAAATCCAGAATAGAGCAGTTAAATTCTACAACCACCTAAAAGGAAGCGATTCCCATACCTTCTATAACAAAGCCATCACCTACAGAGAGATGAACCTGGAGAAGAGACCCCTAAGCAAGCTGTTCCTGGGGCTCTGTTCATAAACACAAACACACCCCACAGAGCCCCAGGACAGCAACACAATTAGACCTAACCAAATCATGAGAAAACAAAAATAGAATTACTTGACACATTGGAAAGAATTAACAAAAAAACAGAGCAAACAAGAATGCTATTTGGCCCTGAACAGAGAGTACTGTACACAGTGGCAGAATACCTGACCACCATGACAGACCCAAACTTAAGGAAGCTTTGACTATGTACAGACTCAGTGAGCATAGCCTTGATATTGAGAAAGGCTGCCAGAGAGAGAGAGAGAGAGAAGAGAGAGAGAGAGAGAGAGAGAGAGAGAGAGAGAGAGAGAGAGAGAGAGAGAGAGAGAGAGAGAGAGAGAGAGAGAGAGAGAGAGAGAGAGAGAGAGAGAGAGAGAGAGAGAGAGAGAGAGAGAGAGAGAAAAACACCCCACACAGTTCCCAGCACTGTAAAACCAAGTGTTTAGGATCTGTAATACTTTTTAAACGAGTCAAGGCATTTATCATTTCAAAAACTCATCACTGTGTTAGATTGTAATCACCAGAACATGTTTATTTGCTGTAACACTTTGTAAACACATTAAAATGTTTATTCAGCTCAAGGCGTTTAGGATTTAAACACTGGAAGTGTTGTTGGGTATATTTACATATATCCCAGTATGCATTTTGAGTGAATGTGAGAGATACCCACCCATGACTGTGTTTGTTAGTGACAAAGACATGGTTGTTGCATTCAATAACATCCATTTCTGAAGTCTTCTCCAACATTGTTGTCTGAAAGTCCTGCCTCATGGGCACATCAGATCTGGAAGTCACAATACGTTACTTTATTTAGTGACTATTCATTTCTATTGGAATCCAGCCAGAGGGAGAATTTCCAACAATTGGAATACTTTATTTGCTGCAGCCTGCACCCAGAATAACTGCTATGGTGAAAGATATAACAATTAAGAATAACAAAACAAGAACAACCATCTGAGTAATGTGTGCAATAAATCCAACCCCTTACAGATTGGATTAGTTTAGAAACATGAAAGTTATTTATCTTTGTTCTGTATAAGATCAATTAATCAATCAATGTCCATGAGGAAACATAGATATTAAAACAAACTATTCTACCTGCAACAAAGCATGCTGGGAAATATATATATATATTTTAAACTTTATTTATCTAGGCAAGTCAATTATGAACAAATTCTTATTTACAACAATGGCCTAGGAACAGTGGGTTAACTGCCTTGTTCAGGGGCAGAACAATATATTTTTACCTTGTCAGCTCAGGGATTTGATCTTACAACCTTCCGGTTACTGGCCCAACGCTCTAACCACTAGGCTACCTGCCGCCCTAATGCGGCCCTTTTCAAGTCTTTTTCACTCTGAGAGAGTCAACAGAAATTAACAACACATTTTTACATTTACGTAATTTAGCAGACGCTCTTATCCAGAGCAACTTACAGTAGTGAATACATACATTTCATTTCATACTGGCCCCCTGTGGGAATCAAACCCACAACCCTGGTGTTGCACACACCATGCTCTACCAACTGAGCCACAGGGAACACCACGCGATTAAAAATATTTATTGAATCAAATGTCTTGTTCAGTGTTGCTGAAATGTAGGTAAGGTGACAGACATTCCTAACACTGATCTGATTGAAAGGTATGGAAAGTCACATCAATTACCAATTTAGTCATTGCACTCTAAACAGGACTATGGGAAAGTAACATTCACAAACATGGCGCCGACAGAGAGGGCTGCCTCGCTTCTAGTTCTTAGGAAACTTTGTGTATTTTTTATGTATTATTTCTTACATTGTTAGCCCAGAAAATCTCAAGTGTTAATACATACAGCCGGGAAGAACTATTAGATATCAGAGCAGCGTCAACTTACCAGTACTACGACCAAGAATACTACTTTCCCGGATCCTTTGTCCGAACCACCCAGGGCATTTGAACTGATTCCAGAGGCTGACCCAAAACAACGCCACCGGAGAACAGCGGTCTGCTGGTCAGACTTCGGAGGAGCGCACACCAACCACCGCTTCCGAGTATATTACTCGCTAGTGTCCAGTCTCTTGATACCAAAGCACAGTAGAAGAAATTAGGGCAAGGGTTGCTTTCCAGAGAGACATCAGGGATTGTTACATACTCTGCGTCACGGAATCATGGCTCTCTCAGGATATGCAGTCGGAGTCGATACAGCCACCTGGATTCTCTGTACGTCATGCCGACAGGAATAAACATCACTCCGGTAAGAAGAAGGGCGGGGGTGTATGTTTTATGATTAACGACTCATTGTGTAATTGCAACAACATACAGGAACTCAAGTCCTTTTGCTCACCTGACCTAGAATTCCTCACAATCAAATGCCGACTGTATTATCTCCCAAGAGAATTCTCCTCGGTTATAGTCACAGCAGTGTATATCCCCCCTCAAGCTGATACCACGTCGGCCCTCAAGGAACTTCCCTGGATTTCATGCAAACTGGAAACCATGTATCCTGAGGTTGCATTCACTGTAGCTGGGGATTTTAACAAAGTACGTTTGAGAACAAGGCTACCTAAATTCTATCAGCATATTGACTGTAGTACTCGCGCTGGCAAAACACTGGATCACTGCTACTCTAACTTCTGCTATGCATACAAGGCCCTCCCCCACCCTCCTTTTGGCAAATCTGACCACGACTCCATTTTGCTCGTCCTTTCCTATAGGCAGAAACTCAAAACAGGATGGACCCGTGTTAAGAGATATTCAATGCTGGTCTGACCAATCGGAATCCATGCTTCAAGATTGTTTTGATCACGCAGACTGGGACATGTTCCGGGTATCCTCAGAGAATAATATTGACGTATACACTTTTTCAGTGAGTGAGTTTATAAGGAAGTGCATAGGAGATGGTGTACCCACTGTGACTATTAAAACCTACCCTAACCAGAAACCATGGATGGATGGCGGCATTTGCGCAAAACTGAGAGGGTGAACCACCACATTTAAACATGGAAAGTTGACTGGGAATATGGCCGAATACAACAGTGTAGTTATTACCTCCGCAAGGCAATCAAACAAGCGAAATGTCAGTATAGAGACAAAGTGGAGTCGCAATTTAAAGGCTCAGACACAAGATGTATTTGGCAAGGCCTACAGACAATCACTACAAAAGGAAAACCAACCACGTCACGGACAACAACGTCTTGCTTCCAGACAAACTAAACACCTTCTTTGCCCGCTTTGAGGACAATACAGTGCCAACAACCCGGCCCGCTACCAAGGACTGTTGGCTCTCCTTCTCCGTGGCCGATGTGAGTAAGACATTTAAACGTGTTAACCCTCGCAAGGCTGCCAGCCCAGACGGCATCCCTAGCCGCGTCCTCAGAGCATGTGCAGACCACCTGGCTGGTGTGTTTACTGACATATTCAATTTCTCCCTACCCCAGTCTGCTGTCCCCACATGCTTCAAACTGGCCACCATTGTTCCTGTAACCAAGAGGTAGCGGAACTAAATGACTATCACCCCATAGCACTCACTTCTGTCACTAGCCTTCCCTGTAGCTCAGTTGGTAGAGCATGGTGTTTGCAACGCCAGGGTTGTGGGTTCGATTCCCACGGGGGGCCAGCAAAAAAAAAAAATGTATGAAATTGTATGAAATGTATGCATTCACTACTGTAAGTCGCTCTGGATAAGAGCGTCTGCTAAATGACTAAAATGTAAATGTCATAATGGAGTGCTTTGAGAGGCTAGTCAAGGATCATATCACCTCCAACTTACCTGTCACTCTAGACCCACTTCAATTTGCATACCGCCCCAATATGTCCACAGAAGATGCAATCGTCATAACACTGCACACTGCCCTATCCCATCTGGACAAGAGGAATACCTATGTAAGAATGCTGTTCATTGACTACAGCTCAGCATTCAACACCATAGTGCCATAATACCCTCCAAGCTCATCATTAAGCTTGACCAGGTCTCAAACCCGCCCTGTGCAATTGGGTCCTGGACTTCCTGATGGGCCGCCCCCAGGTGGTGAGGGTAGGAAACAACATCTCCACTCCGATGATCCTCAACACTGGGGCCCCACAAGGTTCGGTGCTCAGCCACCTCCTGTACTCCCTGTTCACCCATGACTGCGTGGCCATGCAAGCCTCCAACTCAATCATCAAGTTTGCAGACAACACAACATTATTAGGCTTGATTACCAACAACGACGATGCAGTCTACAGGGAGAAGGTGAGGGCACTCGGAGTGTGGTGTCAGGAAAACAACCTCTCACTCAATGTCAACAAAACAAAGGAGATGATCATGGACTTCAGGAAACAGCAGAGGCAGCACCCCCCTATCCAAATCGACGGGACAGGACTGGAGAAGGTGGAAAGTTTTAAGTTCCTCGGCGTACACATCACGGACAAACTGAAATGGTCCACCCACACAGACAGTGTGGTGAAGAAGGCACAACAGGAGGTTGAAGAACAGGAGGTTGTCACCTAAAACCCTCACAAACTTTTACAGATGCACAATTGAGAGCATCTTGTTGTTCTGTATCACCGCCTTGTACGGCAACTGCACCGCCCACAACCGCAAGGCTCTCCAGAGGGTGGTGCGGTCTGCACAACGCTCGCTGGGGGCAAACTACCTGCCCTTCAGGACACCTACATTACCCAATGTCACCGGAAGGCCAAAAAGATCATCAAGGACAACAACCACCAGAGCCACTGCCTGTTCACCCCGCTACCATCCAGAAGGCGAGGTCAGCACAGGTGCATCAAAGCTGGGACCGAGAGAATGAAAAACAGCTTCTATCTCAAGGCCATCAGACTGTTAAACAGCCATCACTAGCACAGAGAGGCTGCTGCCTACATACACAGACTTGAAATCATTGGCCACTTTAATAAATGGATCACTAGTCACTTTGATAATGCCACTTTAATAATGTTTGCATATCTTGCATTATTCATCTCATATGTATATACTGTATTTTATACCTTCTATTGTATCTTGCCTATGCTGCTCTGTCATTGCTCATTCATATATTCATATTGCTCATTCCTTTACTTAGATTTGTGTGTATTAAGTAGTTGTTGTGGAATTGTTAGATTACTCGTTAGATATTGCTGCACTAGAAGCACAAGCATTTCACTGCACTCGCAATAACATGTGTTAACCATGTGTATGTACCAATACAATTTGATTTGATTTTAAATTAATTTGATTTGATTGATTTGTTTAAAATCTGAACACTTCGCTCAAAATGGAGGAGAGATTGAGTTCATCTTTACATGTATTTGTGAGAGATACTGACATGTTGCTTGACTTCGGTGATGTCATTTACAAAATAGCCTCCAACACTCTACTCAGCAAATTGGATGCAGTCTATCGCAGTGCCATCCGTTTTGTCACCAAAGCCCCATATACTACCCACCAATGCGACCTGTATGCTCTCGTTGGCTGGCCCTCGCTTCATACTCGTCGCCCAACCCACTGGCTCCAGGTCATCTATAAGTCTTTGCTAGGTAAAGCCCCGCCTTATCTCAGCTCACTGGTCACCATAGCAGCACCAACCCATAGCACGCGCTCCAGTAGGTATATCTCACTGGTCACCCCCAAAGCCAATTCCTCCTTTGGCCGCCCTTCCTTCCAGTTCTCTGCTGCCAATGACTGGAATGATTTGCAAAAATCACTGAAGCTGGAGACTCATATCTCCCTCACTAATATTAAGCATCAGCTGTCAGAGCAGCTCACAGATCATTGCACCTGTACATAGCCCATCTGTAAATAGCCCATCCAACTACCCCATCCCCATATTGTTATTTTTTTCTTCTCCTTTGCACCCCAGTATCTCTACTTGCACATTCATCTTCTGCATATCTATCACTCCAGTGATTAATTGCTAAATTGAAGTTAGTTCGTCGCTACAGCCTATTTATTGCCTTACCTCCCTAATCTTACCTCATTTGCACACACTGTATATAGATTTTTTTCTATTGTGTTATTGACTGTACATTTGTTTATTCCATGTGTAACTCTGTATTGTTGTTTGTGTCGCACTGCTTTGCTTTATCTTGGCCAAGCCGCAGTTGTAAATGAGAACTTGTTCTTAACTGGCCTATCTGGTTAAATAAAGGTGAAATAAAAAAATAAAAAATCTTGAATGCACCGAGCTGTCTGTTTGAACTACTGGCACACAGCTTGGACACCCATGCATACCCCACAAGACATGCCACCACAGGTCTCTTCACAGTCCCGAAGTCCAGAACAGACTTTGGGAGGCACACAGTACTACATAGAGCCATGACTGCATGGAACTCTATTCCACATCAAGTAGCTCATGCAAGCAGTAAAATTTGATTTAAAAAAACAGATAAAATTACACCTTATGGAATAGCGGGAACTCTGAAGAGACACAAACATAGGCCTTGGCAGCAGCTAATAGGGATCCATAATAAATACAAATACAAATATAAGTGTTCTCCTGGTTAGAAACTGAATGGATAAAGCTGACTATCATGTGTTTAAGCTTTAAACACTGACGGTTAGGTTATAAACTTGTCACATATTCCATGGTTTTACAGTGTAGATCAGATATCCACAACACTTTCAATTACCCAGAAAACAAAACAAATGGGAACTTTTTCCTGTGTTTGTAACATACTGTATGTCGCAATCAAGAGCCAAAACAGTAGTAGTCCAATCCTTTATACGATTCCAGCTCGGGGTGCTCACTAGATGCCGTCTGTCTGAACTAATTGGGACCTAAAGCGCCTTAGACGGGATGTTCAGTGAAGGCAACACACAGTAAGTCAGACTCTGGGCTACACTAATCAGTCCAGGCCTGATGCTAACTGTCTGATATTACAGCCATATTACTGTCGCCTAGCTGCTCTCGTACACAACACTACAGCATGCCACCATGCATACAAAGGCACTTAGTTAGAAGGAGAGTGTGAAAAACTGTAGGCTCCTCTTCTCTTTATTCTATTAGGTATGCACTAGCCTTCCACCTGAGTTTGTGGTTGAGTGTTCATGGTCCTAATTAGCTAGACACTGCTTGACAACTTGATTCAAAACCTGCAGTGAAATCTTTCTCACTGTGAAAGCCTTACATTGAAGACCTTGCCATGAATTATCCATAAGATAAAGATGAGATATTGTTGGAAAGAACTAAAAAATACTTCTTATGTGATGGAACAGTGAAGAATACTGTACTCAGAATAAAAGAGTGCCAAGATGTTTAGGTTCGAGCACAAAATGCTTTATTTTGAGAGCACTGCGTGAGTCTGTGGCACGGCTGAACCGATCAAGTCCTCTTCCTGACTTTGAAGCTCTCCTTTCTCCTGAAGTATGCACTTGTTCACTTCCCTTCATGGATATATTGATTTTAGATGTGTGGGGAATAGTGAACGAGTGCACAGGTCAGAAGGGACCTATTGGGATGCAACCTTTGTATCACTACCACTCTCCACCTTGACCAAATACATGCTGGTAGAAAAGATCAGCTCAGCTCCTGGTCTGTGTGGGAGTCTACCTCCCATTGTTACCCAAATATAAACCTATGAATAAATCCACAGGACTCTAACAGATCAATCTCAAACACAGTATAGACCTGCAGGGAATTTCATTTAGTCCAATACTGTCTGGCATATACACTGGTTCTATAGATGCCAATAACAGTCCAAGCTGTGGCTTCTTAAGTGAATTCTAGGCTGAAATGGGCACACAAACATACTGTATGCTTTATACATGGTGGCATGACTGGAAAGAACCTTATAGAACATGTTGGAATTTCACTGTTTTATTTTGAAAGAATTAGAATTGTCGTAAATACTAGTTTAAAATCCTAAGAACCATTCAATCGGTTGAAAACGCCAATAAACCATCTATTCTAACAATAGTTTTAGCTAGCTAGCTAACCACCAAAGTGACGCACGCTTACGGTATTCGCATGATTGCTGAAAAGGAAATCGAGATAAGAGACAAAGGTGAAGGGAAATCATAGAGGTGGCATGAATGTAAAGGGCATGAAGGAAACATTAGAACAGTTTAAAACCAGGCAACGTAAATACGAGTTTCCCTTATTTTATGCTGATAGTTGTCAGAATGGTGCTACTTAAACCTGTGGAGGAGGTAGCAATTGAGAGCATCCTGTCGGGCTGTATCACCGCCTGGTACAGCAACTGCACCTCTCGCAACCGTAGGGCTCTCCAGAGGGTGGTGCGGTCTGCCCAACGCATCAACGCATTACCGGGAGCACATATTTCTTAATTCCATTCTTCAACTTTTAGATTTGTGTGTGTTGTTGTTGCACTGTTGGAGCTAGATCATCTGCTAAATATCTGTATGTGACTAATACAATTTGATTTGATTTGATTTAGCAGCTCAGAGTCTGTGGTGGGGGGGAAGGGGAAGGGTAAATACCCTGGGAAGGGGTAGACGGAGGGTGGAGGGTACTAAGGCTGAGCAAGAGGGGGTCTATGGGGATAGGGATGAGTGGGGCAGAGATGGGGGTGGCGGGGGCAACAACACCTCTCTCTCTCTTCCCCATCTCCAGGCTGTATCACAACCGGCCGTGATCGGGATTCCCATATGGTGGCGCACAATTGGCCCAGCGTCGTCCAGGTTTGGCAGGTGTAGGCCGTCATTGTAAATAAGAATTTGTTCTTAACTGACTTGCCTAGTTAAATAAAGGCTAAATAAAAATCTCAACTACCCCCGCGGGTACCCTGAAGAGTCGCAATGCGTTTGTGTGTTTGATTTTTGCTATGCAATATAAATGCTTTTTAACTTTTCCACAACCTTTGGTTGTTCCTCGCTGTAAGTTATACCCCGTTCTCTGTTGACCACCTCTGTTTGTCTTCATACTTAATGCCAGAGCAGCGCTCCCTCTTTTTTGCATTTTGAATACACCTTGTTCTGATTCAGGGTAGGAGGTCTCCTCCTCCTACCCTGCCTGGCTGATATAATGGAGCAGTAGAGCATATTTCAGATAGAATGGAGTACTGGAGCGTATTTCAGATATAATGGAGTACTGGAGCGTATTTCAGATATAATGGAGCAGTAGAGCATATTTCAGATAGAATGGAGTACTGGAGCGTATTTCAGATATAATGGAGCAGTAGAGCATATTTCATATAGAATGGAGTATTGGAGCGTATTTCAGATATAATGGAGTATTGGAGCATATTTCAGATTGAATGGAACACTGGAGCATATTTCAGATAGAATGGAGTACTGGAGCATATTTCAGATAGAATGGAGTACTGGAGCATATTTCAGATAGAATGGAGCAGTGGAGCATATTTCAGATAGAATGGAGTACTGGAGCATATTTCAGATAGAATGGAGCAGTGGAGCATATTTCAGATAGAATGGAGCAGTGGAGCATATTTCAGATAGAATGGAGCACTGGAGCATATTTCAGATAGAATGGAGCACTGGAGCATATTTCAGATAGAATGGAGCACTGGAGTATATTTCAGATAGAATGGAGTACTGGAGCGTATTTCAGATAAAATGGAGCAGTAGAGCATATTTCAGATAGAATGGAGGAGTGGAGCATATTTCAGATAGAATGGAGTACTGGAGCATATTTCAGATAGAATGGAGTACTGGAGCATATTTCAGATAGAATGGAGCAGTGGAGCATATTTCAGATAGAATGGAGCAGTGGAGCATATTTCAGATAGAATGGAGTACTGGAGCATATTTCAGATAGAATGGAGCCTTTAGGGTATATTTCAGATAGAATGGAGCAGTGGGGTATATTTCAGATAGAATGGAGCAGCGGAGCATATTTCAGATATAATGGAACAGTGGGGTATATTTCAGATAGAGTGGAGCATATTTCAGATAGAATGGAGCAGTGGGGTATATTTCAGATAGAGTGGAGCATATTTCAGATAGAATGGAGCAGTGGAGCATATTTCAGATAGAATGGAGTACTGGAGCATATTTCAGATAGAATGGAGTACTGGAGCATATTTCAGATAAAATGGAGCAGTGGAGCATGTTTCAGATAGAATGGAGTACTGGAGCATATTTCAGATAGAATGGAGCAGTGGAGAATATTTCAGATAGAATGGAGCACTGGAGCATATTTCAGATAGAATGGAGCAGTGGAGCGTATTTCAGATAGAATGGAGTACTGGAGCATATTTCAGATAGAATGGGGTACTGGAGCATTTTTCAGAAAGAATGGAGCAGTGGAGCATATTTCAGATAGAATGGAGTACTGGAGCATATTTCAGAAAGAATGGAACACGGGCATATTTCAGATAGAATGGAACACTGGAGCATATTTCAGATAGAATGGAGTAGTGGAGCATATTTCAGATAGAATGGAGTACTGGAGCATATTTCAGATAAAATGGAACAGTGGAGCATATTTCAGATAGAATGGAGCACTGAAGCATATTTCAGATAGAATGGAGTACTGGAGCATATTTCAGAAAGAATGGAACACTGGGGCATATTTCAGATAGAATGGAGCAGTGGAGCATATTTCAGATAGAATGGAGTACTAGAGCATATTTCAGATAAAATGGAGCAGTGGAGCATATTTCAGATAGAATGGAGCACTGGAGCATATTTCAGATAGAATGGAGCAGTGGAGCATATTTCAGATAGAATGGAGTACTGGAGCATATTTCAGATAGAATGGAGCAGTGGAGCATATTTCAGATAGAATGGAGTACTGGAGCATATTTCAGATAGAATGGAGTACTGAAGCATATTTCAGATAGAATGGAGTACTGGAGCATATTTCAGAAAGAATGGAACACTGGGGCATATTTCAGATAGAATGGAGCAGTGGAGCATATTTCAGATAGAATGGAGTACTAGAGCATATTTCAGATAAAATGGAGCAGTGGAGCATATTTCAGATAGAATGGAGCACTGGAGCATATTTCAGATAGAATGGAGTACTGGAGCATATTTCAGATAGAATGGAGCACTGGAGCATATTTCAGATAGAATGGAGCACTGGAGCATATTTCAGTGGGGTGATGGATAAAAAGCCTTTGATCAGCAGTCCCTTGTGACCTCAATTAATCGTTAATGTGCAGCAATAGGCTGATGGAAACCATAGTGAGGGTCACCTCCCTTTCCACTGGCTACTAGAGCACTGAGGATTTCCATCCATAATAATGGCTATTATTTAACCCTGTGTGCGTGTGTGTGTGTGTGTGTGTGTGTGTGTGTGTGTGTGTGTGTGTGTGTGTGTGTGTGTGTGTGTGTGTGTGTGTGTGTGTGTGTGTGTGTGTGTGTGTGTGTGTGTGTGTGTGTGTGTGCGTGAGTGTGCGTGTGTGAGTGTGTGTAGCTTATTTGAGTGTGTGAGACAGGTTTGAAACTCTCCCACTGCCAGTCAGGTTGTATGCCTATCTAACCATCTGACTGGGAGACAGAGACACAGTCCTGCATTATCAGAGACAAATAAACAATCATGACATTTCCCATTTGACTCCCTCCTCTCCCCTGCTCACTGATGTGTAGAATAGATGACTGGAGACCTCCCTCCCTACTGTCTGCCCTGTCTTCCCTGTCAGCCCGTCTGCACATGTGAGTGACATTAAATGGGTCATGCATGGAATGTTCCGTAATGTGGCCGAAATCAAAGATGAAGTCATTTCCCCCCCTTTTGCCTCACGCACACTACATAGGCTAGTTATTCCACATTTAAATGACTGTTCTGGTCTAACGAGCATTCTCTGTTTTTCTCTTTTCCATTCCATGCTGTCTGTCTGTCTTTCTTTTTGTCTGCCTCTGCCTTTCTGTCTGTCCCTACATCCCGTCTGTCCATCTGATGTGTAGCTAACCACAGACATCCCCCAGCTGATGTCCAAAGTCCTTCATAACTAGGATATATTGTTCCATTACCCGGTGGCTTAATAAAAATGATTATTTAATCATTTTTTAGATGGGTTTAATTGAAACAGCATGATGAATGGTGCAGAGGTTCCTCCTGTACAGAGAAGGGGGTAATGAGGACCCTGCCCTGTCAGTTTCACCTTGGACCACTGCTGGAGCACAGGGTCAGAAGGAGGGAGAGAGAGAGAAAGAGTGAGGGAAGGAAGGAAGGGAGAGAGAGAGAGATCTAGAGAGAGATAGGGAGGGAGAGAGAGAGCGAGCGATAGGGAGAGAGAGGGAGCGATAGGGAGAGAGAGGGAGCAATAGGGAGTGGTGAGGAAGAGCACAGGTGCCAATACACCAGACATAGCACCGAACATAGTCTAGACACACCTAAGGCCTGATTTCATTAGTAACACATTATGTTTAGGAATTCACTCAAATGGAACAATACTCACAACTGCACAGGGGCAGCAACATGGAAGGTGCAGTAGCCATAATGTTGTTGACACCTCCATCAAGATATACAGTAAGCAACCTAATGGACAATTCCTTCCTGAAAACATTTCAGTTTACTAAGATTGTAGTTCCATCAAGCTCTAAGATTCGTATGGGAGGGAAAAGTAACGCGAAATGAACACATCTGGAAAACAACAGACATTTTCCCTTCTCCCTCTCTCTCTCTCTCTCTCTCTCTCTCTCCCTCTCTCCCTCTCTCCCTCTTTCCCTCTCTCCCTCTCTCCCTCTCTCCCTCTCTCCCTCTCTCCCTCCCTTATGACCCATATTAGAGAGAAGAGTGATTACTGAGTGAAAGCAATAAAAGACTGATGGAAGCCCATATGTTAGGGATATGACTATCTGACTGTCAGTGAGTTTTCTATTCCGTGTGTGTAGCTCTGCTCTCTCAGTTTACTAAGATTAGCTGCGTGCCCTAATCTATTGATCCCGTGGGAATGTTTCCTCCATAAGTCTCCCGATGGCGTCCTACTTAAACCCCCATCAAAGGAAAGAGCGAATGCGCCTCGCACGCTGTTTATGTCAATACGGTTAATGTGATGAACTTCACGGCACCTCCTCCGAGAAAAAGAAATGAACGATAGAAATAAATACACCAAAAAAATCTCATGAGACCCCCCCAAAAAAGAAATGGGGACGGCTTGGGGAACGAGATCAGGGAGGAAATGTAAGACAAATCCACGCTGTTGATACTCAATTCTGTTGCTGTCATTTGTTACTATTTTTCTTCCCTTACTCGTTTCTTTCCTAAAAAACATCTGACTAGTGAGACAACCTCTCCCTGTCTTTGTCGCCGGCCGTCTGCGGCTCTGTCATTATTGGTATGGAAAACCTATTTTAGCATTGGGTTTCTGATGCTAACTGACATTAAAATGGATAAATGCTGTTGAAACGTACGCCCCGTTGAGAGATGAGGGTCGTCCTTTGCAAACAGGACTAACCTTTGCCACTGTAAACTCAATGCAGCAACCTTGATAAACATCAATAAACAGAATCTCATTTTAAACAGACACTGTTGTTTTTCATTTTCATTCCATGTATAAAAGCTGTAAAAGCCAACCGAGGATAGGTAAAGAGAGGAGGAGTACAGATCAGCCAGGAAGTGGAGGACGACGTGAAGGAGCAAAAGAAAGTAGTGCCTATAATGCATAATGATGAGCACAGGACCCAGGATCTCTCATCTATGGCACCATATTACACTGGTTAAGTGCCTTTGTGGGGAATCCCAATGTGCCAATACACTGGAAACATGGCACCTCTAATCCTCTCCTCTCCTTGCAGGTGTACATATACCCCTTTTGTTTCCCTGGGATGGTGCAGTGTGTGTGTGTGTGTGTGTGTGTGTGTGTGTGTGTGTGTGTGTGTGTGTGTGTGTGTGTGTGTGTGTGTGTGTGTGTGTGTGTGTGTGTGTGTGTGTGTGTGTGTGTGTGTGTGTGTGTGTGTGTGTGTGTGTGCGTGTGTGTGTGCGTGTGCGTGTGCGTGTGCGCAGGCGTGACGGATGGGGCTAGTGTGTGGTCAGAGGAGGAATCAGAGAGGACTCCCGCCATGGGATTTGGCAGCAGGCTGGCTGTGTTGTAGTTGGCATCACTAGACATGAATCTACAGGAAACTAGCTCAGATAAAGACAAAGCGAGAGAACAGCGAGAAAAGGGAGGGAGAGAGAAAGAGAGAGAGTGGGAGAGGGAGCGCTTTTGGAAGAAGCATTGTTGTGGCATTGCAGTGTATGTAGCAAACAGAACAGAACCTGGTAGAAAAAAAGGTGCTATATGGAACTCTAAAGGTTTCTTCAACTGTCCCCATACAAAAACCTTTTGAAGAACCCTTTTTGGTTGCAGGTAGAACCCTTTTGAGTTCCATGTAGAACCCTTTCTATAGAAGGTTCTCCTATGGGCACAGTTGAACCCTTTTGGAACCTTTTTTCTAAGAGTGTAGATAGAGTTATACCAGTCCCTAGACATAGGCCTGTCTCAGCAGAAAGAAGTTGTCCCAAATGGCACCCTATTCCCTAGTACATTACTTCTGACCAGAGCCCTATGAGTTATAGGGTGTCATTTGGGACGCAGTCATAAATTGCATCCCCGCATCTCTCCTGTTTCTGCTTCACATCTCTGGGTAGAGTCAGTGATGCGTGTCCCTCTCCCTGTCTCCCAGGTGGTTTATAGAAAGACAAGGGGAAAGGCTAGACAGGGTATCAGGCAGCTAGGAGAGCGCAAGAGGCAAAACTCATACTTGCATGACAGAGCACACAATGAGAGAAAAAACAGACAGGAGACACTTGGATAATTGGAAAGCAATTTGTGGTTTTTGAAGAAACGTCTTTTGAGAAACGTTACATATCGTTCATATTTATTTTTCTGGAAGATTTCCTCATCTCTTTCATATCAACAGGGTGAAATGAGTCTGAAAATTGAACGATTTGGTAGATAGCTACTAAAAGTGGCCTCAAGTCTAATGACTTAGGTATATTTCAATGGCTGCATGTCTGTTGTGTGTGAATGTTAGTCTGGCAGGAACAGAGATAATGGAACAGAGATAATGGAACAGAGATAATGGAACAGAGATAATAGTTGTGTTTACTGCAACATCAGAAAGAAAACGAAAGGAGAAAAAAAAAACATCAAATTGGTCGACTTGTGAATCAGGCATTGAGCCCTGAGAGGGAGGCAACGACAATTTGAGATGTTCGTTCGAGTGGAAAATTCAAAGTTAGACAAAACTTTGAAAATATTGCTTTGCAAAGTCTTATACGTTTATAGACAGAACCAGTGTCTTTCCCGTCAAATAAGTTGACTTGGTTCAGCTTGAGACAACAACAGAAAATATTTATCAACACTGGGTATTGACCTAAAGTTGATTCATATAAGGACAGTGAATGATGAAGTTTGATGACGTTCATACCTATAGTTGTTCTGGATCTGCAGATCCATCTTGAGATGGTTTGACTGGTCTGTAACTGGAACAAGGCTGTGGCTTTAGTGTTGTTAAATAGACATCTTGACACAGGTTCCAATGAAACTTTATTTAGCCGTTTAAATTTCTAGCATTGCTCTCTCTGTTCTCTTGCTGACGACATTCTAATCAAAAGCATGTCTTGTCCATGACGTATACCACTGATTGAAGGTGGTGACACGAGATACTGTATCGTCCTAGAAAATGTATCCATCTGAAAAACATATTCTTGTGGTATTTTACTCAAAATGGAGCCATACCGATCAAATATCCTACCAATCATGTCCATGTGTGCATCCCAAATGGCAACCTATTTCCTATACAGTACACTACTTTTAACCAGAGCCCTGTACACTATGTAGGGAATAGGTTGTGTTAAACACACTGCAGAGAAGGCTAAGCTAATCATGAGCGTGATACGAATAGCATTTTAACTTTTTTCTTTTTTCTTAACCTTTATTTAAACCAGGGAAAGACCCTTGAGGTTTGAAACCTCTTTTGTGAGAGGGACCTGTCAAGAGGTCTTGAAGTAGGATCACCTGTTACTGTAATAGTATTGTCAATACTATGATTAAAGCAACCCTTAGCCGACACAATCGAAATCTAATTAACACAATAAAACAATCCCCATCAAAATACGTCTGTTTAGGCTAGCGATATCTGTTTTTTTGCATGGGGTGGCGTCTCAACACTTCCATGTCTGGGGTGAAAGATGGCAGAGCTGGAGCGGTTTTTGTCAGACACCAAGACATCCTGAAAATCGCTCTTCTCAGAAAAAAGTGTGTAGCGCTGGACTGGTATTGTGTGAGGATGGGAAAAGTGCAATTCTACAGTATGTTTATTACCTTCCTCAAACCTCTTTCAAATGCCTTGAATTGTGTATTATAGATAACACAGTTTATTATTGTATATTCATCTACATCAAAGTGGAGAAACAATTCAACTTTCAATAACTATGTTTTAAGACTAAAAAATAAAAGAATTCCACTCCGGGGAACATTGACCCAGACAGTGTACAATCTTTATAATGAACAAAACTCTTCCGATAACCATCTGAATGAGCAGGTTTAGTGGCGTTGGGCCATTGTTATATTAACTGATAGGGGCTTACACCTCATTAATCAGTTAGGTGTCTATAAGTTATCGCTGAGGGATGAATTGGCTAAATGGGAACTTACACACACTCAAATACCCTCTAACACACGCACGAAAGGGCACAGGCAAACACACACACACACACACACACACACACACACACACACACACCCACACACACACACACACACACACACACACACACACACACACACACACACACACACACACACACACAGAGCTATCATTAATTAGGTTTGTTGTTCTCATGGATTTAGATAATAAAACGTTGTGAGGCTCGGATTCAGTTGTTGCAATGGGAGGCCTTTCTCTTGCCATTGATTTTTGTCTCTCGTTTCCTCTGACATTTTGCAATTTTGCTTCAGGAGCAGGTTTTAATTTTCATTTCCCTGGCCGAACGGAGAGCCGGGTTTCTGGACAGCTATCCTCTAATTAATCTGACCAATTAATGGGTGCAGCGGGCATGTGCCGAGAACCACGCCACAGAATACAACAACACCTGTTGACTTCTATCGACAGACTTCCAGTCACTCAACTGTGTGTGTGTGCGTACATATGGCGTGCGTTGGGGAACGCGTACATACATCTTTGTATGTTTGCATTCATGTGTGTGAATACATGTCTCCTTACATTGTAATCACTGAAAGGACATAGGTATAAATGGCTTGCTACAAAATCTGATACGGGGGTGATACTAAGGTGTTTGTAATATCAATGGCTATAGGTTGCACATGGAATTAAACCTGTTGCTATGGCGATACTCTTTCCCTCTTTCGCTTTACATAAATGAGTCACAATGAATTAGAAATCCAATTTGTGTTGTTTACTATGCTCAGAATAGATTACAAATGTATCACCCCGCTTGATGCTAATTCCTTTGGCAGTCTCTGTTGTTTCTGATGAGAAAGGAGAAAGTTGCGAGGAGGACGTTCATACAATTGGGGGCTGGGGTTTTGTCGGCGCGTCCCAAATGGCACCCCATTCCCTATAGCGTGAAGGGAGTAGGGTGCTATTTTGGACATGTCCATAGCTAGCCCGTTTGTTTTCATTCAGTTTCACCACCTAGCTTATGATAATTCGCCTGTGTTGGAACTCTTACTCACCCTGACTCATAGTAACAAGTTCTTCAGCTTATGATCAAGCCATGCAAAGCAATATACATTTGCGTGTGCGTGTGTGTAAGCGTGTGTATCTGTGTTTGTGTGTGCTACACATGCCTTCTCCACTCCCACGTCATCTTCAGATGAAATACAGTCTTGTTGCCAGACGTAAATACCACCATCTTTCCACAGACTATATGCCCAGTGCCAGATATATGCATCATTTCATTTAGGGGATTTTCTCTCATCTTTGTCCTCCCAATGCCTGTCAGTACATAGGGAGGGTATTGTGTACACAGCATTTGTAGTGTACACTTCTCTTCCCTATCGATTCAGTTTTGTCCCCCTTGGTTAGATTAATATTGTGTTCTGCATAAAGAACTCCTACCAAGGGCATCGATGGAGCTAGATGTTTTAATGATCGTGTGATACATACTTCTCAGAATACAGGGTCAAAGCAGCTTGTTAGGGAACAACTGGACAAAATGAAATGGTTTTCTCATACAATCTGAGGGAAGAGTATGAATTACGATGTAACCAAAGGTTAATTGTTCAATTCGGAGACAGTGGCGGATTTCTAAAACAATAGATAAAACCTCCATTACCTGAGGGATGTCTAATCTAAGTTAAAAATGCAACCGCATTATTCAACGCATGTGTTCTATCCTTTTAGAACCCATTCCTGAAAGGACACTGGTCTTTAGAGAGTGAAGAGACAGAAGTAGGTAGGCAGCTCAGCATTAATGGAGGAGAGGAAGGAGAGTCCCAGGCAGATTGCGTTCCAAATGGCACCTTATTCCCTAAATAGTGGACCACTTTTACAGTGAGCTCCAAAAGTATTGGGACAGTGTTTTGGCTCTGTACTCCAGCACTTTGGATTTGAAATGATACAATGACTATAACGTTAACGTGCAGACTGCAGCTTTAATTTGAGGGGATTTTCATCCATATTGGGTGAACCGTTTAGTCCCCCCATTTTAGGGGATCAAAAGAATTGGGACAAATTCACTTATATGTGTATTAAAGTAGTCAAATGTTTTTGTATTTGGTCCCATATTCCTAGCACGCAATATGACATCAAGCTTGTGACTCTACAAACTTGTTGGATGCATTTGCTGTTTGTTTTGGTTGTGTTTCAGATTATTTTGTGCCCAATAGAAATGCTGTAATTTCTAAACGGTTCACCCGATATGGATAAAATACCCTGAAATTGAAGCTGACAGTCTGCACTTTAACTTAATAGTCATTGTATAATTTCAAGTGCTGGAGTACAGAGCCAAAACAACAACAAAAAATGTCACTGTCCAATACTTTTAAGGAAGTAAGGAATGGGGTGCTGTTTGGGATGCAGACCCAGTCTCTCCACATGGCAGCTGAAATCTCTGAGAGTAAACAAATGGATGCCAAATGTATAATTGGTGTTCCTGTACTGAATTCCCAGCACAACAGAGTGGACTCATCACAGGACAAACTTCAGACTAGATGTTCCTTCAGGTAGCAGGTAGAGTGTCCCTCGGTACACATCTCTAAAAGAGTGTGTGTGTGTGTGTGGTGTGTGGTGTGTGTGTGTGTGTGTGTGTGTGTGTGTGTGGTGTGTGGTGTGTGTGTGTGTGTGTGTGTGTGTGTGTGTGTGTGTGTGTGTGTGTGTGTGTGTTACATCTTTTAATTATTTCACACTATTGGATGTTGGGCTCTCACATTAAACTAAATCTTAGAGGTTTAGATACCGGTACGTGAGCGTACGTCTTTATACACCAGACTATAGTTTTATAGTGAATGTTGAGTCTAGACTGATGTCATGGGATTTCTAGTTTTCTAAACTGCCACTGGGGGAGGAAACAGCGTCAGTATTTCACAAAACATCTGTTGGGCAGCAGGTAAACATCTGCAGCACCAGCCATTCTTCTCCATCCAATGATTTGCATAAATGCATGACCCGTAACTGTTTTTTTTAAAACTTTTATTTAACTAGTCAAGTCAGTTAAAACAAATTCTTATTTTCAATGACGGCCTAGGAGCAGTGGGTTAACTGCATTGTTCAGGGGCAGAACGACAGATTTTTACCTTGTCAGGTCAGGGATTCAATCTTGCAACCTTTCAGTTACTAGTCCAACACTCTAACCACTAGGCTACCTGTCGCCCCAGATAAAGGTTGTTTCCCAAATGGCCCCCTTTTCCCTACATAGTGCACTACTTTTGACCAGAGCTATGACCTCTGGTCAAAAGTAGTGCACTATATAGGGAATAAGCAGGGTGTCATTTTGGATGCAGATAATGTGTTGAAACAGTCCTGCTAAGTAGAAGCTATAGGCAGTCTGAGGCATTTGTTTGGAAGCCACATACAAATCTATTACCAGTCATAGAAGCTCATCTAACAGAACTGTACTGTATAAACAATTCCTTTGACTAGAAAGCCACCATTATGCTTGGGGCTGACTGAATCTACATAAATCTGAGCTCACGACAGTCAGTTAACAGCAATATGCCTTTTTCTCTGCTCTGTAACTGTTGGAGTTTGAGAACCACTGTGGAGCTGCAGTGTCCTACTGGGGAAACATATTGTGGCCTGAGGTCTGGTGTCACATTATTAAAACACCAGGGAGACGGGGGGTGTGTGTGTGTGTGTGTGTGTGTGTGTGTGTGTGTGTGTGTGTGTGTGTGGTGTGTGTGTGTGTGTGGTGTGTGTGTGTGTGGTGTGTGTGTGTGTGTGTGTGTGTGTGTGTGTGTGTGTGTGTGTGTGTGGGTGTTGGAGTGTCAATGTAGTATGTGTTAGTGTGTGGGTAGAGTCCAGTGACTGAGTGAATGAATGAGGAATGAGTGAGTGAGAGAGCAAGGAGTGACGAGTGAGTGAGTGAATGAATGAATGAATGAGGAGTGAATAGTCAGCGAGTGAGTGAGAGAGCAAGGAGTGAGTGAGTGAGTGAGTGAGTGAGTGAGTGAGTGAGTGAGTGAGTGAGTGAGTGAGTGAGTGAGTGAGTGAATGAGTGAGTGAGTGAGTGAATGAATGAATGAATGAATGAATGAATGAGCGAGTGAGCGAGCGAATGAATGAGCGAGTGAGTGAGTGAGTGAGTGAATGAATGAGCGAGCAAGCGAGCGAGTGAGTGAGTGAGTGGGCAAGTGAGCGTCTGGCCATGCACCAGCCAGAAGAAAAAGCCTTGTCATTCCTCATCTCAGATCACAACCTTTTGAGGTTTAACTGCTTCACTACAGAGTACTGATGGAGACATATGAGAGACTTCAGATCTCCTAAAAGCAGATCTGACAGTACTGTGTTCTTTTAACAGACAGTCTGATCGTAGATCATTCAATCTGCATCCCAAATCACACCCTAATTCCTTTAAAGTGGGAACATCACCATAGGGTTCAGGTCAATGCACTAAATAGGGAATAGGATGTCATTTGGGAAGCAGACTCAGTTCTTGGATGTCTAGAAGAAGCTATTCATAGCTAGACCGGCCATTTGAATTGGCAAATAACTTTAGCTGGTTTTGAATTAGGAACTTGGAATCGCACACTAATTGGAAATGACAAAAAATAAGTGTTGGCTGTGGAGCCTGTCTGAGCATGTGTCGCCCTGCTCAAGTGGGACTTCACAGGCAGCATCAGGCTTTTTCATTTCCGATTACCCATATCAGGGAGCACAGCCAGGCCTCTTTCACAATTGATTAGAGTGTAGAAGTAATGTAGAAAAACATACAGAATGTGACACACACACACACACATGCATGCTCACGCACACACACACACACACACGAGTACAGCTCAAGATATGAATATTACCTATACGTGTACTCTGTTATTTCCAGATTTTTTTTCTTCATTTCTCTCAAACAAGGTTGGACTGTATATGGTATTCACTTGGGGATCTCCACGTAACTTGACGAACATAACGTTTTCATTAGTCTGGACTGAGTACAAGCGTGGGAATGCCAGAAAGAACAGTGTGACTAAATCAAAAACATTGGCTGCCAGGGAAATATTCTGATTGCTGTCATGTATCGTGTCCTGAGACTCTCAAAGGCAGTGCTTGTGTGTCCTTATACAGTTGTACTGAAGTCTGCAATGTTTTCTTATATTCTGATGTCAACCTCGCAGCTTGGTTTGGCTTAACAAGGACACCCTCTTAAAGAACATTCCACACCCGAATAGCCTTGACATACTGCATCAAGTTTCTCTCAGAAAACATCAGCTGTAGCATCTTCATGTGGTCTGTGGTACATATACTCCTGGTACATATTGCCTTTATAATGCACTACTTTGGACCAGAGCCCATAGAGTTCTCCTCAAAAGTAGTGCACTAAATAGGGAATAAAGTGTGATTTGGGACGCGGTCTTTTAATTCTCAAATAAGAGGTGGAATGTCACACGTTAGTGAGTCAGAGGCAAAGAAGGGGACATTCAGGGTAAGCTCGTGTGAATCACCAGCCCAATGTGAAAGAAGTTGTGTTGGAAACTTCCTTCCCGTCAAAATGAATGTAAGAGACTCACTGTGTTGATTTACTGGATCGCTGCAGCTGCCTCACTTCCTTAACCACATCACCCTCTCTCTCTCTCTCTCTCTCTCTCTCTCTCTCTCTCTCTCTCTCTCTCTCTCTCTCTCTCTCTCTCTCTCTCTCTCTCTCTCTCTCTCTCTCTCTCTCTCTCTCTCTCTCTCTCTCTCCTCTCTCTAATGCCACTTTTCCTAAGGACGGCAGGCTGCGAGGAGTGAGGAGGAGGAAAAATTCCGTAGTCAATCTCCGCACCATATGGGCCGACTGATAGATGCTAAGTGGCTCGCTCAAACCTTTCTAGCACAAATAATTGTAATTTATGATGCCAAATCTTCAGATTCATCACAGACTAGGCTATGCCCCTTTCTCTGCTGCCACAGCCACACAGCATTATGGGCTGTATCGCGTTACCCTCCCGTCCACTTCCTAATCCAATCATCCAATCAGAGGCTGATTTAAGAACCAAACCTTCCGCGATCGGGGCCGTTGTCGTTGACGACGCAGGGCGGTAATGACTCTTAAGGTCATGATGGGGGTTGTGGGTCAGACTCAGAGACCCCAGTAATGAAAGTTTATGTGATGTTTAGAAGGCGTCCGTCTGGGCTGGAGTAGTGCCATTAGACTGCCATCTTAGAACCCTGATCATGGCTGAAGTATCAGGGTTTCAGGGTAACACCAAGGGTATAGCCCATCTTCTCATAGAATGTATTTTTCCAATGCCATAAAGAATTGAAGTTTGAAAAAAGGGTTAATTAATATATTGGTCAGGTTTATATTTAGTATCATCACGTCATTAGAACAGTTTGGATTATCTCCTCCATTTTACAATTAAAGTGTTACTTTATTAGCATAACACACTAGTATCCAAATTAGTCTCAATGTAGAGAGCTACCGTTAGTACACCTTCATAAAGTCAAATTCACGTAACAATTCCAAACTCTTGTCCTAAACTAAGCCTCCTGGACGGTCATCTCCTGTTTCTGTAGAGTGAGGCAGCTTGATGTACAAGTAAACCCCCTGGACGGTCATTGTCTCATTGTCGGTGCCAAATTACGACCTTCAACTAGAATGTGACCCGTGTCCCCTCCAGTATGTAGTCCAGTGTACAGTACGTGCAAAATGCCACACCTCTCCCCCCAGAGACTGATAGCCAGCTATGTATTACGCCATCAGGCTTGTATAAACCAAGTGCCTGATATGTGAGTGCAATACCAGCCAGATCACTTGTCTGCTGAATATAGAATCTGTGGTACAGGGCATGTCAACACCTCATATACAGTAGCTATGGTAGCATGCAAGCCACTAGCACTTATGAGTAGAGGCACAGTGTTAAATGGTAGAGGACAGAGTGTGTGCTCCATACACGCGCCAGCCCATGTGGCAATACCATGCCAAGACAGAAATAGACAGCTATATCTATTGGCATGATACAGTATGTGTGTCAAGTACTAACCTGTCCTGCTAACCTCATAACACAGCAAGGTGAAGCCAGCGGGAGTCAGAGCCTGCTTCATTATGGTATCCATTTTAGGACACCCTCAGCCCCAAGCCTCACACCTCAATTTTAATTTGATTTCTTTGACCATTTCAAAACACAATTCAATCACAAGTGGACACAATGCATCTATAAATAATTGAGGGTAACACAAAAAAGTTGAACAAGATAACAAAAATATTTAGCAAAAATCAAGAGTGGGATGTTAGGGTAAATGATGCCATTAAGAGATGTTACCTGGGGTAAAGGATGCCATTAAGAGATGTAACCTGGGGTAAAAGGTGCCATTAAGAGATGTAACCTGTAGTAAAGGGTGTCATTAAGAGATGTAACCTGTAGTAAAGGGTGCCATTAACCTGTCTGGGCTAGGGGGCAGTATTTTCATTGCCGGATGAAAAACGTACCCAATTTAAAGAGGTTACTACTCTGGCCCAGAAACTAGAGTATGCATATTATTAGTAGATTTGGATAGAAAACTCTCGGAAGTTTCTAAAACTGTTTGAATGGTGTATGTGAGTATAACAGAACTCATATGGCAGGCAAAAACCTGAGAAAAATACAAGCAGGAAGTGAAAAGTCTGGGAATTGTAGTTCTTCTTTTGATTCTCTATCGAAGCTCCAGTGTCTGTGGGGTGACGTTGCACTTCCTAAGGCTTCCATTGGCTGTCTAAAGCCTTCAGAAAGTGGTTTGAGCATTTTCCTGTCACTGGGCAGAGTATAGGAGCTCAGTTACTGAGTGGTCTGCCTGGAAACAAAGGGATTGGAAATGCTCGGTCCCTCGAGCGCGCCCCTCCTTCTTTTTCTTCTTGAATGAATATGCTATTGTCCGGTTGGAATATTATCGCAATTTTACATTAAAAATACCATAAAGATTGATTTTAAACAGTGTTTGACATGCTTTTAAGTACGGTAATGGAACATTTTGACTTTTCATCTCTCGTTCCATGCTCGCGCGTTACCCTTTGGATAGTGCTCTGAACACATGAACAAAACGGAGGTATTTGGACATAAATAGGGATTATTTGGAACAAAAACAAAATTTCTTGTGGAAGTAGCAGTCCTGGGAGTGCATTCTGATGAAGATCAGCAAAGGTAATACAATATTTCTAATACTAATTCTGAGTTTAGGTTGCCCCAAATTTGGCGGGTGTCTGAATAGCTCGCCGTGATGGCTGAGCTATGTACTCAGAATATTGAAAAATGTGCTGTCTCCGTAAAGCTATTTTAAAATCTGACACAGCGGTTGCATAAAGGAGCAGTCTATCTATAATTCTTAAAATAATTCTTATGTATTTTGTCAACGTTTATGATGAGTATTTTTGTAAATTGATGTACACATTCACCGGACGTTTTGGTGGGAATACATTTTCTGAATATCACGCGCCAATGTAAAATGCTATTTTTGGATATAAATATGAACTTTATCGAACAAAACATACATGTATTGTGTAACATAATGTCCTAGGAGTGTCATCTGATGAAGATCGTCAAAGGTTAGTGCTTCATTTCGCTGTGTTTTGGGTTTTATTGACACATGTCCTTGCTTGGAAAATGGCTGTGTGATTATTTTTGTCTATGTACTCTCCTAACATAATCTAATGTTTTGCTTTTGCTGTAAAGCCTTTTTGAAATCGGACAATGTGGTTATATTAACGAGAAGTGTATCTTTAAAATGGTGTAAAATAGTCATATGTTTGAGAACGTTGAATTATGACATTTTGTTGTTTTAGAATTTTCCGCCCTGATATTTCACTTGTCAGACAGGCCACTTCCTGCATGGAATCTTCTCAGGTTTTGGCCTGCCAAATGAGTTCTGTTATACTCACAGACACCATTCAAACAGTTTTAGAAACTTTGGAGTGTTTTCTATCCAAAGCTAATAATTATATGCATATTCTAGTTTCTGGGCAGGAGTAATAATCAGATTAAATCGGGTACGTTTTTTATCCGGCTGTGAAAATACTGCCCCCTACCCATAACAGGTTAACCACCTAACCGAGGAACTCAATTTAACCTTGCGCAATACCCTAGATGCAGTTGCACCCCTAAAAACTAAAAACATTTGTCATAAGAAACTAGCTCCCTGGTATACAGAAAATACACGAGCTCTGAAGCAAGCTTCCAGAAAATTGGAACAGAAATGGCACCACACCAAACTGGAAGTCTTCCGACTAGCTTGGAAAGACAGTACCGTGCAGTATCGAAGAGCCCTCACTGCTGCTCGATCATCCTATTTTTTCAACTTAATTGAGGAAAATAAAAACAATCCGAAATTTATTTTTGATACTGTCGCAAAGTTAACTAAAAAGCAGCATTCCCCAGGAGAGGATGGCTCTCACTTCAGCAGTGATGAATTCATGAACTTCTTTGAGGAAAAGATCATGATCATTAGAAAGCAAATTACGGACTCCTCTTTAAATCTGCGTATTCCTCCAAAGCTCCGTTGTCCTGAGTCTGCACAACCCTGCCAGGACCTAGGATCAAGGGAGACACTAAAGTGTTTT
Organism: Salmo salar; assembly: GCF_965601325.2. Taxonomy (NCBI): domain Eukaryota; kingdom Metazoa; phylum Chordata; class Actinopteri; order Salmoniformes; family Salmonidae; genus Salmo; species Salmo salar. The sequence continues at coordinate 18,552,512 of NC_138309.1, forward strand.
AGTACTATATCTCTTGACACAATGATGAAAATAATCATGGCCTCTAAACCTTCAAGCTGCATACTGGACCCTATTCCAACTAAACTATTGAAAGAGCTGCTTTCTGTGCTTGGCCCTCCTATGTTGAACATAATAAACGGCTCTCTATCCACCGGATGTGTACCAAACTCACTAAAAGTGGCAGTAATGAAGCCTCTCTTGAAAAAGCCAAATCTTGACCCAGAAATTATAAAAAACTATCGGCCTATATCGAATCTTCCATTCCTCTCAACAACAAAAAAATTTGAAAAAGCTGTTGCGCAGCAACTCACTGCCTTCCTGAAGACAAACAATGTACACGAAACGCTTCAGTCTGGTTTTAGACCCCATCATAGCACTGAGACTGCACTTGTGAAGGTGGTAAATGACCTTTTAATGACGTCAGACCGAGGTTCTGCGTCTGTCCTCGTGCTCCTAGATCTTAGTGCTGCTTTTGATACCATCGATCACCACATTCTTTTGCAGAGATTGGAAACCCAAATTGGTCTACATGAACAAGTTCTGGCCTGGTTTAGGTCTTATCTGTCGGAAAGATATCAGTTTGTCTCTGTGAATGTTTTGTCCTCTGACAAATCAACTGTAAATTTCGGTGTTCCTCAAGGTTCCGTTTTAGGACCACTATTGTTTTCACTATATATTTTACCTCTTGGGGATGTCATTCGAAAACATAATGTTAAATTTCACTGCTATGCGGATGACACACAGCTGTACATTTCAATGAAACATGGTGAAGCCCCAAAATTGCCCTTGCTAGAAGCCTGTGTCTCAGACATAAGGAAGTGGATGGCTGCAAACTTTCTACTCTTAAACTCGGACAAAACAGAGATGCTTGTTCTAGGTCCCAAGAAACAAAGAGATCTTCTGTTGAATCTGACAATTAATCTGGATGGTTGTACAGTCGTCTCAAATAAAACTGTGAAGGACCTCGGCGTTACTCTGGACCCTGATCTCTCTTTTGAAGAACATATCAAGACTGTTTCAAGGACAGCTTTTTTCCATCTACGTAACATTGCAAAAATCAGAAACTTTCTGTCCAAAAATGACGCAGAAAAATTAATCCATGCCTTTGTTACTTCTAGGTTGGACTACTGCAATGCTCTATTTTCCGGCTACCCGGATAAAGCACTAAATAAACTTCAGTTAGTGCTAAATACGGCTGCTAGAATCCTGACTAGAACCAAAAAATGTGATCATATTACTCCAGTGCTAGCCTCCCTACACTGGCTTCCTGTTAAGGCAAGGGCTGATTTCGAGGTTTTACTGCTATCCTACAAAGCATTACATGGGCTTGCTCCTACCTATCTTTCCGATTTGGTCCTGCCGTACATACCTACACGTACGCTACGGTCACAAGACGCGGGCCTCCTAATTGTTCCTAGAATTTCTAAGCAAACAGCTGGAGGCAGGGCTTTCTCCTATAGAGCTCCATTTTTATGGAATAGTCTGCCTACCCATGTGAGAGACGCAGACTCAGTCTCAACCTTTAAGTCTTTACTGAAGACATATCTCTTCAGTAGGTCCTATGATTAAGTGTAGTCTTGCCCAGGGGTGTGAAGGTGAACGGAAAGGCTGGAGCAACGAACCGCCCTTGCTGTCTCTGCCTGGCCGGTTTCCCCTCTTTCCACTGGGATTCTCTGCCTCTACCCCTATTACGGGGGCTGAGTCACTGGCTTACTGGTGTTCTTCCATGCCGTCCCTGGGAGGGGTGCGACACTTGAGTGGGTTGAGTCACTGACATGGACTTCCTGTCTGGGTTGGCGCCCCCCCTTGGGCTGTGCCATGGCGGAGATCTTTGTGGGCTATACTCGGCCTTGTCCCGGGATGGTATGTTGGTGGTTGGAGATATCCTTCCAGTGGTGTGGAGGCTGTGCTTTGGCAAAGTGGGTGGGGTTATATCCTACCTGTTTGGCCCTGTCCGGGGGTTTCATCGGATGGGGCCACAGTGTCTCCTGACCCCTCCTGTCTCAGCCCCAGTATTTATGCTGCAGTAGTTTATGTGTTGGGGGGCTAGGGTCAGTCTGTCACATCTGGAGTATTTCTCTTGTCTTTTCCGGTGTCCTGTGTGAATTTAAATATGCTCTCTCTAATTCTCTCTTTTTCTTTCTTTCTTTCTCTCTCTCGGAGGACCTGAGCCCTAGGACCATGCCTCAGGACTACCTGGCTTGATGACTCCTTGCTGTCCCCAGTTCACCTGGCTGTGCTGCTGCTCCAGTTCCAACTGTTCTGCCTGCAGCTATGGAACCCTGACCTGTTCACCGGACATGCTACCTGTCCCAGACCTGTTGTCCCAGACCTGCTGGAACCCTGACCTATTCGCCGGACATGCTACCTGTCCCAGACCTGCTGTTTTCAACTCTCTAGAGACAGCAGGAGCGGTAGAGATACTCTCAAAGATCGCCTATGAAAAAGCCAACTGACACTTACTCTTGTGTTACTGACTTGTTGCACCCTCGACAACTACTCTGATTATTATTATTTGACAATGCTGGTCCTTTATGAACATTTGAACATCTAGGCCATGTGCTGTTATAATCTCCACCCGGCACAGCCAGAAGAGGACTGGCCACCCCTCATAGCCTGGTTCCTCTCTAGGTTTCTTCCTAGGTTTTGGCCTTTCTAGGGAGTTTTTCCTAGCCACCGTGCTTCTACACCTGCATTGCTTGCTGTTTGGGGTTTTAGGCTGGGTTTCTGTACAGCACTTTGTGATATCAGCTGATGTAAGAAGGGCTATATAAATATATTTGATTTGATTTGATTTGATTAAGAGATGTAACCTGGGGTAAAGGGTGCCATTAAGAGATGTAACCTGGGGTAAAGGGTGCCATTAAGAGATGTAACCTGTAGTAAAGGGTGTCATTAAGAGATGTAACCTGGGGTAAATGATGCCATTAAGAGATGTAACCTGGGGTAAATGATGCCATTAAGAGATGTAACCTGTGGTAAAGGGTGCCATTAAGAGATGTAACCTGTAGTAAAGGGTGTCATTATGAGATGTCACCTGGTAAAGGGTGCCATTAAGAGATGTAACCTGTAGTAAAGGGTGTCATTAAGAGATGTAACCTGGGTAAAGGGTGTCATTAAGAGATGTAACCTGTAGTAAAGGGTGCCATTAAGAGATGTAACCTGGGTAAAGGGTGCCATTAAGAGATGTAACCTGTAGTAAAGGGTGTCATTATGAGATGTCACCTGGTAAAGGGTGCCATTAAGAGATGTAACCTGTAGTAAAGGGTGTCATTAAGAGATGTAACCTGTGGTAAAGGGTGCCATTAAGAGATGTAACCTGTAGTAAAGGGTGTCATTAAGAGATGTAACCTGTAGTAAAGGGTGTCATTAAGAGATGTAACCTGTGGTAAAGGGTGCCATTAAGAGATGTAACCTGTGGTAAAGGGTGCCATTAAGAGATGTAACCTGTAGTAAAGGGTGTCATTAAGAGATGTAACCTGTAGTAAAGGGTGTCATTAAGAGATGTAACCTGTGGTAAAGGGTGCCATTAAGAGATGTAACCTGTAGTAAAGGGTGTCATTAAGAGATGTAACCTGTGGTAAAGGGTGCCATTAAGAGATGTAACCTGTAGTAAAGGGTGTCATTAAGAGATGTAACCTGTGGTAAAGGGTGCCATTAAGAGATGTAACCTGTAGTAAAGGGTGTCATTAAGAGATGTAACCTGTGGTAAAGGGTGCCATTAAGAGATGTAACCTGGGTAAAGGGTGTCATTAAGAGATGTAACCTGTGGTAAAGGGTGCCATTAAGAGATGTAACCTGTAGTAAAGGGTGCCATTAAGAGATGTAACCTGTAGTAAAGGGTGTCATTAAGAGATGTAACCTGGGGTAAAGGGTGCCATTAAGAGATGTAACCTGGGTGTTCGTTTTAGAACGTATTCCTCCTCTCACTGGATCCAAATCGATTGAAAACTCCACTGCTGTGACACCATGACTTAGCACAGTGCATTTCATCCACACAACAAACAGAATTAAACTGTGTCGAAATACAGAGCAAACACTCTGTATGTTTGTCTTAGACAAACCACAGAAGCAGACATGGTCCCCCATATTGCATTTCAGAAACTTGTGTTTATCTTCTGTGAGTGTTGCAAACCCTCCTGTGCTTCACAGGGAGCTAGATGTACCGTTAGTTAAACCATCCTGCCTCTGTTGTGCCACTGGTGTATAGCTAACCTTATTGTCTTAATACCTCTCCCTGTGTAACATGGAAAACATACATTCCCTTATGCATCACTAGAGGGCGGAGAGAGAGAGAGAGCGAGAGAAAGAGAGGTAGAGAGAGATAGAGAGAGAGAGGTAGAGAGAGAGGTAGAGAGAGAGAGAGAGAGAGAGAAGTTGAGAGAGAGAGGTAGAGGTAGAGAGGTAGAGGTAGAGAGGTAGAGGTAGAGAGGTAGAGAGGTAGAGGTAGAGAGGTAGAGGTAGAGAGGTGTAGAGAGAGAGGTAGAGAGAGAGAGAGAGAGAGAGAGAGAGAGAGAGAGAGAGAGAGAGAGAGAGAGAAAGAGAGATCAGGAGAATAGCAAAAATGAAATAAACTAGCTACAAAGCACCCTGACTTACAAACAAACAAGTGTGACCAATTCAAGGTCTCTCACGCGCTTATCATGTCAACATCCTACTTTCATATTGAAATCTGTCTTCATAAGGGGAGACCTGTCACACACTCCGAACGGTGTGTTTCAAAAAGACCAATTTGATTGAAGAGCTGTTTAGAATGTAAAATGATTCATCACTCGTCTGGCTGTGGGCAGCAGCTGCCAGCATCATGGATGTAGAGACAACACTCTTTATAGTCCCTCACTCTATTGGGGTTGTCACTCATTACGTGTTGCTTGAATATTGAGAATAGCGTGAGTCAAGAAAGGAGAGGGCCTCCATCCATTTTCATACAGGATGCGTTCTAAATGGCCCCTGATTCCCTACATGGCCCTACACATGTCTGGTGTGCTATATAAGGAATAGGGTTTCATTTTGGACACAACCACTGAGTTCTGTAGTTCAGTACTATCTTCTTGGGGGACGCAGATAAACAGAGGTCAGCAGGGACTAATCATAAATAGACTCTGCCATTCATTCATTCCCAAAGCAAAGCCACGCATGAAACAAGGCCTCTCAGTCATTTTGGCATGGCGTTTTTCCCCCATGTTTTCCAGCACCTGTCTCCTCTGTACTTTGACGTGACCCGACGCAGCTGTTTCACAGGTTTTGAACCACTCACAGTTCCTCACAGTTCACTGTTTGATTCATATCCACTTAAAGACATTATTTGATCCTCTTTTCCTCATAGCTATCACAGCTCCGCCCAGGAGCACTTAAAAATGGATCGAACGCAAACGGCGTTCCCTATTTTACAGGCCTGCAACATTAGATCCTCTGGTGGCAAAAGAAAAAGGAATATTTCTCTCTCTCTCTTTCTCTCTCTCGCTCTCTCTTTCTTTTCTTTCTCTCCTCAGACAGATGGTTTTAGGCGACATTATCAACCCTATGGTAATTCAGTGAGTGGAGCCATGTTCAAATGTAGGACAAGACAGAGGCAGAGGGATCAAGCGGCCAGCCCCATCTCCCTAACACCCACAGAGGAGGAGAGGAGAGGAGGAGAGGTGGAGAGACACTAAACAGCATGTCAGGCAGGGGCTACTGAGATAATTGTACGCACCTTTCTCTCTCTGTCTCTAGCTCTATCTCCCCCCCCCCCACCCCCCTCTCTCTCTCTCTCTCTGGGCCCAAGGTAAAGACAAACATGTAATGATCCTTTCCTTATGATAACCCCTCCCACTCCTGTCAATGCTTTTACCAGCAAGAGAGAATGGGAAAACAAAATAGGATTTAACAAAATGCAGCACATACCACCCCCTGCAGAAACATTCAATCTACTGTAGCTTTGACCACTGAGACGAGAGTGTTGGCAAGTCTGTAGAGAGAGAGAAGGAAAGAACAAAACCACTAAAAAGGGGAAACAGGCTAAATGTTTGAGTGAATGTCCAAGGCTAACGATTTTCTATCCAAACCTGCATACATTTTTTGGTCTATAGAAATGACAGACATTTAAGAGGGAAACCATTGAAAGGCTTCTGAAGGCTTACGAAAACATTTGGTCAAGCAGGTGTGTAAATTGAGATTGTAAAACTGTTTTATAATGGGTCAGAAAACTATTCGGTGATAGATTGGAAGATTGCAATAGCTTACTTGGTGGAAAATACGATGGAAATCTACAAAGCAATACTGTTTGGATAACTGTAAATACCACAAGCCTACATAAAAGCTTGGTTGTATTTGCTGTCCAACACAAGGTCTTAGCTGGAGAATGTTAGGATGTTTTCTGTATGGATTGCGATTTGCCGAACATGTAATTGAAGCTTTAATGGCCTGCATGAAGCATATCTTCCTTTGTGTTCTTTTATAATGATCCTCAATTACTTCTACACAGATCATTGAGTCATGGTACAAAGACAACAGAGAGTATATACTGTATGTTAAAATAACAACCAAATGGTTGTTTATGTTCTCTTTGGCTCTGACGAGAAATTTTTATGGATGTCTTGCTGAATTATTACAATTCTAACTTGGATTAGAGTTCCATGTTGATCAACAATTGCCAGCATAGAAAGACAACTCCCCCGTCCCCCTCCTTCACCCAACCCCCTCGCCCCTCTCTTGAAAATGTAGCATCTGTGCTCTCAGCTATTTGTATCTAAAACAAATTAGTTACCTTGGTAATGGCACAGCAAATGCAAGCCCTCCTTGTCCAGATAGCAGGGTCTGTCTGTTCTCCAGTCTTAATGGAGACTGCTTTTCTGCTTGTCTAGAGAGACAGGAGAGGCCACTATTCAAATAGGGCCCACAAATGATACAGGCCATTGATGATTACGTCCCCTGATTAGTTTATTTTCTGTATTTCTTTGTTATTATGACCCCCCTCCCTTCCCCCAAATCCTGTGTGTGTGTGTGTGTGTGTGTGTGTGTGTGTGTGTGTGTGTGTGTGTGTGTGTGTGTGTGTGTGTGTGTGTGTGTGTGTGTGTGTGTGTGTGTGTGTGTGTGTGTGTGTGTGTGTGTGTGTGTGTGTGTGTGTGTGTGTGTGTGTGTGTGGTGTGTATGCCTACTACTTCAGGGCCACATAATGGGCTGGGTGGGCTGTAGAAAGTACAGAACACTAACAATGGCCCTGTTTCAATTCCAGGGCAGCCTTCAACTAGTTCTTCAGAAATAGCAGGCTGAACATACCATATAATATCACAGATCAGATGGATACAAAATAGCCTGAACAAAATGGACAGATGTGTAATTTATTCAGGTATGTACCCTTATATTGTAAAAACTGTTTTTGGACTCCAAACAGCATACAGTCTTAAAAATAAAGATTAAAGATGGAAGCAAATAAAGTTATTGAGAGCGATGCCATAGAGGAAACATTTTTGGTTCCCCCGAAGAACCATAAATGGGATGGTTCTTTGAAGAATCATACACAAATCCAAAGCCAGAAATGTTTCAGCCCTCCAGGACCAGAATTGAATAGCTCTGCTGTAGGGTTTTAAGCCTTATTTGAATATTTCTCAGGGTGCCTTTTGAGTGAATTTTCCAGTTACCAGTACCAGAAATGAGTGCCATTGCTAGTGGCAGAGACATGGTTATTGCATTCATTCATTTTCAATCCTGTTGCCATCACCAAGTGAGACCCGAAGTGAATATGTTGTCATTAAATACTATAATTTCTCTAAGACAATACATATTTCATAAGGCTTTCTTTTGAGTAGTCTAGCTTTATCATAATACAGTGGCCTGAAACTCATTGTTTACAGCCCACATCAGATCTGCAACTCACATTATGCTATTGGAATCCAGCCAGAGTGAGGATATCCACCTTTTTTTTTTATTCACTCACAACCTGCCTTCAGAATGACTGTGAGTGTTGGGAAAACTAAGATATGAGAAACTGGAACAACCACTTCAGTAACGAGTGCAATAACCAATTGAAATATTTTAGAAAAATTTATATTTTTTATATTTGAGTAGCATAAGATTAAATAATGAATCAATATACATGTAAAAACATAGATATTGAAACAAACAGTTCTTAAAAGCAACCTGCAGTAGAGCATGCTGGGAAATATGATAATGATGGGCGTGGTTTTGGTTCAACTCAGGTTATTAACACCAACACTATGGTTATTTTACACCACTTTTTACACCAGTGTCAATTTAACCTTCACAGTGTTATTTTAACTGTTGAATCAACACTAGAAATGTTACACTGAAAAATCAACACTAGCACTAGCTAGCACACTGGCCAATTTGCTGTGTGCTATGAAAGGGACATATCTGCAGGCTTCCATACATTTCAAGAACCTTTTAGAATTCTGAAGAACCGTAGATGCCACGTCAAGAACACCACACTTAACTCAAAGGTTCTTTATCAGGGAAGAGTTCTCCAAGGAACCGTAAGAGCTGAGGAAGAACCATTTAAGAACCTTTATTTTTTGTTCAGTGTACCACAATGAGTAAGACATGGGTTACACATTAATGTGAAGATGTAACCGTTCAGTGTGTGTGATTGTGTTGTTGTTTGACTCATTTTCACAACTGCTTCTGTTCCGATAGCTTTAAGTCCTCAGCTTTTCTGTGGACAATGACAGCGACGTATGGCAACCCGCAAGCAAGTCATAGGCAGTCCCAAATGGCACCCTATTCCCTATACAGTGCACTACTTTTGACCGGAGGCCAAGAAGAAACCCATAATTGGTCATGTCACAATACATTTTGACTGTACGGGGAACATCCAGTCATTGTTTGGTTGGGACTGGATGACAGCGGTGGATGTTGTGCAATGAGCTGAGTGGGCAGGCAGGCAGGCAGGGTACTTTTGGTGAGCTCAGAGAGAATTATTCTGGCAGACACACCATGTGAATGGAAGTCAGTCCTTCTCTTTCTCTCTCTCTCTCTGTCTCTCTCTCTCTCTCTGGTGAGTTTAAATGATGAAAGATCCCTCTTCATTTTATAGCACCTCAGTATACAGCAAGAGTTCTCCTCGGAGGCTATAAAGTCAAAGTGAACTCATTTTGTCCTTTTAAATATCTTTCCAAACTACTTTTGCTCCAGTTTCATCAATCCCCAGCACTGAAGTTTAAACAAATAAATGCTGCCAAAGCCTATGATATCACATATTAGTGATACATTAGTGATACTGCAGAGTGGATAGAGAAGGCTACTACAGACTGTACTGTATATGCAGTACTGTATGTTTTAACAGGTGCCTTTCCGTGATAGCTACAGGAGAGAAGAAGAGGGAAGATCTGCAGGAGATTTCCTTTGGGGGTGTTCGATGCGTGTTTAGAACATGTTAGCAAGCAGGAAGGAGGCGTGAAGTAATCATGTGGAACTGGAAACAATCTGACACAATAGAGAACAGAGAGAGAGAGAGAGAGAGAGCAAGAGAGAGAGAGAGAGGAACAGGTGTTAACCTCTCACGTTGTCCTGTCCAATGCTAAATAGGACTTAAGGTACTATCAGAATTACTATACACATAACATAAAGGCCTTTGTTAAAGAGAAAAGTACTATAACAGACATGTAGTCCAGTTTCTCATCTGAAGCTACAATCACACCAGAACAAACCAAGATACAGTATTGTACTCCTGATCAACTGAAAAGTAATAGAAAGACAGGCTGATGTGCTCATTGACTATTTGGGTGGAATTACACTAAGAATGAATAAGCCTGGGGTTCCAGGAAGACGCCACGCTATGTGAACAGTTTAAGGGAGCGTATTGTACAGATGTAGGATCTTAATTTGACCAGTTTCTCACAGCAGGAAAATAGTCCTGCTGCAACAGGAAATGTTAATTATTGTGTGGATTATAAGTAATGGACATTTTTGTAGAGATTGATATGTACATTTTTAGTTAGGGCAAATCAAGTCTGACATTTTAAAGTGGAAATTACAAACTTTTAAAGCCTTTTTAAACCTTGAATAACATACAAGTTAGCATTTCCTGCTGTGCAGGAAACTTCGTGGAACAACAGGGTGTTCAAATTAAGATCCTACATCTGTAAGAACACCATCCCTCACCATCATCATCCTCTATCCCCAGTCTGCGTGATGTGCAGGGGGAATGGGAGTGTGCTGGAGAAGTTAGCTGAGATGTGAAATTATTGCCCTAATTTGGGGCTCGATCCTAAGATTCTGAAGGTATTGGAACTACTTTTGGGACCTCCTCAGGGTCTTGCAGTTTTTAGTAGCAAAGCAAGCTTTTTTGGTTAATGGGATTTTCGGATGTGCTTGAAATTACACTTTATAATTTTTTTATCACTATATTGAATTAATGATAAAGTGTCCACTCAAAGCCCCCAAACACACAATCAAGTTCTTCATTTAGATAAGTCTAACATATGTCAGCGTGTTCTTTTCAGTTCCATTTGACACCAGCATTTTGATTTGAATCTGCATTTCACTTTGCCGTCGTCATTTGAGAGTACAAATTGAGTGTACTATCAACATGATCAACAATGCCCTTTGAGAAAAAGCTGAACTGGCCATCAGTCGAACCTGTTACTGTACACTCCACTGTACTTCCCTACTAAAGAGACAAATCAGTTCAGCAATTGCCCTGTGCAATCAGAGCAAATTGAGAACACTGGGTAAATTAGCCCAGACCCTCCATCACTCCGCTGTATTACCAGCGTTGCATCTCAAATGGCACACTATTCCCTATATACTGTAAAGCAGCACTTTTGACCAGGGCCCATTGGTAGTGCACAATACAGGGAACAGGGTGCCATTTGGGATGCTGACTCTCTCTGGTCTCTGGAGCAGGCCGGCAGGTGGACGGCTCATTACTGGTTCACCTTCACCATGCCCTTCCTCACTGACTTGCATCCTAAATGGCACCCTATTCTCTATTAAGTGCCCTGCTTTTGGGTATAGGGAGTCATTTGGGATGCAACCACTACTGAGTGATTCCGTCACCTCTCTCATTTCTTTAATTCCACTTCCTGGTACAAAGCCTCTGTAGCAGGCCTCTGCAGGAAGTAATGCTTTGAAACATGCTTGAGTTCTGCTCTTGAGGAGGGTTCTACATAGCATATGTTACAAAGGGAATGGTGCAGCCCTGAAAGACATGGTGTAGGGAAGTTAATGTACCTGGGGTGTTTTTGAGTTCTAGACTAAAAAAAACAAAAATCCAGTTTGAAATTCAGATTTAATTTGAAACGCTACTTTTAATATTTCATACGTACTTACTCTTTTATAGTTAGACCTGTTTGATACATTTCACACATTCAAATGTCCTCTATCTTTTCTTTCTCCTTGTCGCTCTTTTGTCCCAGTTCTGTTTCCTCCACTCCCTCTGTTAGGATTTATCCTATCAGTCAATATCAGGAGATATCTGCCTGCCTTGGAATTATTCCTCCTCTCATGAAAAAATTATCTCTAGCCCCTTTGATAACATCAGCTGGATCAGCCATGGAAGCATCCCCGTTCATTTACATTTCCCATTCTGGAGAGATTGATTGCGTTACAAATGGCACCCTATTCCCTATATAGTGCACTACTTTTGACCAGCACCCGGAGGGCTCTGGTCAAAAATAGTGCACTATAGAGGGAATAGGGTTCCATTTGGGATGCAGACACTGTCAAATCATATTAGTCCTGCAGCTAAAGACCGAGAGCACTGGGGGAGTTATACTACAGTGTTGGTTGTCAGACCTGTCGGCTCAAACCTCCCCCTCCTCACATCTCCTTACCCTGCGTTAATAGAAACAGACAACCATAGGAGAACCTGGGCCTTGAAGTAACCAAATCAATTGACCATAGCAAGGTCAACATGAAGGCCACTACTTCCAGTTACAAACTAGAGGAAGGGGTTTATGAGAAGGTGGTGACAGTGATAATATAACGTGGGGGTTCCAAAAGACAGCCTATTCCCCATAAAGTGCACTACTTTTGATGAGAACCCTATGGACCCTGCTCAAAAATAGTGCACTACATAGGGAATCGGGTGTCATTTGGGATGTGACCTGTGAACTACTGTAACCGATGTGAAATGGCTAGTTAGTTAGTGGTGGTGCACGCTAATAGCGTTTCAATTGGGTGACATCATTCGCTCTGAGACCTGAAGTAGTTGTTCCCCTTGCTCTGCAAGGGCCGTGGATTTTGTGGCGCGATGGGTAACGATGCTTCCTGGGTGTCAGTTGTTGATGTGTGCAGAGGTTTCCTGGTTCAAGCCCAGGTTGGGGCGAGGAGAGGGACGGAAGCTAAAACTGTTACGCTACCACCTCCTCCATTACCCTCGGTGGAAGTGTCAGACCTGATGACTGTTAGTACGGTCTCTTAGTAAGTATGGTCCTATTAGTGAATAGGTTCCTGACGTCACTTAGACAATACTTTTTATTAGGGTAGTTCAATTACCCTCTTACATATTGATGATCTTGCTCTTCAGTGGTCGAAAAGGAAGTTCCCATTAAATCTACAGGTACACAGTGTAAAGCTGAATATACAGTGTATTTCTGACAATGAAACAAGCATTATACTGTTGAGGCACACAATCCTAAATCACATGTCAATTTGAAAGCAGGTTCCATCTTGATAACATTGGGTGAAGAAAATGAACTGGATAAATGTCAAATCAACTATTGGACAGGAAGTCATTCAGGCTCTGTCATTCAGCCGTGTGCGTGTACTCGTAGGTGTGTGTGTACTCGTGTGTGTGTGTGTGTACTTGTGTGTGTACTTGTGTGTGTGTGTGTACTCGTGTGTGTGTGTGTGTGTACTTGTGTGTGTGTGTGTGTGTACTCATGTGTGTGTACTTGTGTGTGTGTGTACTCGTAGGTGTGTGTGTACTCGTGTGTACTTGTGTGTGTGTGTACTCGTGTGTGTGTGTGTACTCGTATGTGTGTGTACTCGTATGTGTGTGTGTACTCGTATGTGTGTACTTGTGTGTGTGTGTGTGTGTGTGTGTGTGTGTGTGTGTGTGTGTGTGTGTGTGTGTGTGTGTGTGTGCTCGTGTGTGTGTGTACTCGTGTGTGTGTGTGTGTACTCGTATGTGTGTGTGTACTTGTGTGTGTGTGTGTGTGTGTGTGTGTACTCGTGTGTGTGTGTGTGTGTGTGTGTGTGTGTGTGTACTCGTATGTGTGTCTTATTTTCTCTCCTTCAGCTTTCTCATTTTCTCTCTGGCATTTTCCATGGGCAAGGTCTCCAGATGTCAATTACTGTTGGGCAGTGGCGGTTCTAGACCATTTCAACTGGGGGGGGGGGCCAAGCTGGGGCCAGTTGTACTGTTAGAGGGGCCAGTTACATTAGACGTTATTGTTGTCATATCGTTGTCTTCACTGCATTGCAGGCATTAGCAGGCAAAAGACCATGTTCATAATCATCATCGTTGCCACTGTCTAATAACGGATGTAAAAAAAAGAACGATAGCAAAAATTAGTTATGTAAAAATTATTTCATACTCCACATTTAGGGGGGCCACAAGGGGGTCCAAAATTGTTGTCACAGGGGCACCGCTAGTGCTGTTGGGGTGGTGAAAGGTAGGCGGACGCTACTTGCTTTGGCCTGAAGTCGCAGAATGGCTTGTAATAGGCACAGTGATACCGTGGAGAACCAGGAAGACCCTGCCCTAATGCAGAAATCTGTCTGCTCTCTCTTCCTCTTTCTCTCCCTCTCTCTTTCTCTCCCTCTCTCTCTCCCTTGCTCTGCTTGGGATATTTAAAAGAGATATTGTGGCCTGCTGAAAATGACAGTAATGCCTTCTACAAGGGTAGAGGTTTGTGGTGTAATTTGTCGGCTACTATGAAAGTGTGATGGACAACGATACAATGGCAGCTCATCACTCTGAAACCACCAGAAACACCATAATACCAAGTCCATTGTTTGCCACAACAATAGATAAAAGACATGCGAGAAGCCACACACTGCTACAGTATCAATAGCCTCCTATAATGGGAAAGGGTTTCTTTTGACAGTGTTGAGGCTTCTTAAGTCACTCATGCAAATTGACAATGCATCAGCTAATGCGCTTTTACAGAAGAGGAGGAAAATATGCAGTTGCTTACCCATATGTCTATTTTAAAACAGGGGTTGTAACCCCCCAGAAGTTCCAATAGTTCTAAACAAAACCATTATTTTGTTTTGTTCTGTCCCACTGTTCCGACTAGCAAAATGAAGTTCTGAACAGGTTCGAATCCCCCAAAAAGTTATGGTTTATATCGTTCCTTTCTGTTCCTTTTAAAACCTCTGAAATCAAAATGTTTTCACATTTAGCTCGACAATAAATGACTTCACCAATCAGTGTGGATATAGCAGCGCGCTATGAACTATTTACATGCATTGGACGAGTGTAGGGCGCGAGATGCGACTGACATTTTGTGGGTGGGGAGAGAGCGAGAGAGGGTTGAGGAGTAGTCTTGGCTTGAAGCGCAGGGCATCTTGTTGTTATGACTTGCATAATCTGAATTAGGCCTTTTGCGAACTGTTTGCTCACCATTTATTAATCGTTACTCTCACATTTGGAAATGTTAGTAAGCTAGTTATTCACACATGTATATATCTATATATATTTCCTTAAACACCCTGTGTTGCGTGCTTATTCCTTTACCAGGTACTGCAGGAATTTATACTCATGCCCATCTTTTTGTGAGAAATTGCCCTGGTCACAAATATTTATAAAGTAGTTATAAAGTATAAATAGCGTTCACTTTGAGATTAGGGACTGCAAAAATAATTTACCAATGATGAATACATGGTTTATTAATGTGGGAGTAATGATTAATAAATGGAACACAATTTATAAATGCTTATAAACGGTTTATCACGGACCCTTAAAATAAAGTATTACTAATGTTTACAAATTTCAAGACAAACTTGATTATTGAATACAAAGACTGCTTTCCACACAGTTGGTATGTGTGTCTGTGGCTTGAAACAGAGAGAGAAGGGGAAGAATACAGAGAGAGAGAGAGAGAGAGAGAGAGAGAGAGAGAGGCAGAGAGACAAAAAGGCAGAGAGAGAGAGAGTGAGGAGACTGCATTGGACTTTTAGTGAAGTGGCTTGTGGGAACAGCAGCTGTGGCAACATAATATATTTCAATACTGATCTGGGTTAATAAATAACTCTGTATCAGAACACCTGGCCCAGTCTCCAGCGTGATCGCACACCAATGTCAGACTGCCATCAGCTGATTATTCTGTAACTGTCTGCCACAGCCCCAGCCTCTCTCTAAAGGAATCACATAATACACAACAGATTGGCTGTGTATTAAATGGCACGATATTCCCTATGCAGTAAGGAAGCAACCTTTGCCTTTAGGGTGAGTGCTTAGTCCCATCCTGTACTCCCTTTTTTGACTCATCACATACGCTCCTGCTACTGTTTATTATCTGTCACTTTATTCCTAGTTATACTGTATGTACATGTACCTCAATTACCTCATACCCCTACACATCAGTACTGGTGCTTGTATATAGCACAATTACTCATTGTGTATCTATTTTTACTTTTATTATGACATGTTTTACTTTTCTGTTATTTCTCTATCTTTCTCTCTGCGTTTTTGGGAAGGGCCCGTAAGTAAGCATGTCACATTTCACTGAAGGGCCCGTAAGTAAGCATGTCACATTTCACTGAAGGGCCCGTAAGTAAGCAGTCCATACCTGTTGTTTACGAAGCATGTGACAAATGCAATTTGATTTGAATTTGTGTTGAAGGGCATGGCACGTTAGTCGGCGAGGGAGATAGATCTGAGAATTCCTTGCTCTCTGGTCAGACAACCAATCCAATACCAAACCATGTATTTTTTTATATGTTTTATTTCACCTTTATTTAACCAGGTAGGCCAGTTGGGAACAAGTTCTCATTTACAACTGCGACCTGGCCAAGATAAAGCAAAGCAGGGCGACATGTGTCTGTCTCCTTTCTGTGAACAAGGTAGAGAGAGAGATAGAAGTACCGCTGCACTGGCGTGTTCTGTAGTCTAGGATAGTATTACTAGTATATTGGCAGTATCAACAGTTGCCCGTAAACCACATTAGGGATTATAATGACAAATAAGCAATATGTCAGCATAGGTGACATATAAGGACAACGGTTAAATGTCTCTATTTTGACATATTCTATTAGGACAATGTAGTTAGGCCTCGCATCGTAATGCGTAAATCGTAAATGTAAATGTAATGTAAATGTAATGCGACTTGCTCTGCCTACATTCGCTGGCGCTAACTACAGGGAATCAGCACACCGTAAGCTTCTCGCTGCTGTCATGCAGATTTGAGCTGGGATCCCCAGATGATTTGTGACTGCTTCCCGATCAAAGGCAGTGGGGATGGGATCCGGATCTAATTGCGTGCTCACATATCTGGGTTACACATGAACTATGTACATATCACCATGGTTCACAATGAAACATGCTACCCCGTCCCCTCCCCCTCTCTATTCCTCCCTCCATCTCCCTCCCTCCATCTCCTTGCCTTCCTATTTCTCTCTTCCTGTCGATGTGCCTTCCTGATACAATCTCCTGTCTGTCTGTCTGTCTGTCTGTCTGTCTGTCTGTCTGTCTGTCTGTCTGTCTGTCTGTCTGTCTGTCTGTCTGTCTGTCTGTCTGTCTGTCTGTCTGTCTGTCTGTCTGTCTGTCTGTCTGTCGCTGTCTGTCTGTCTGTCTGTCTGTCTGTCTGTCTGTCTGTCTGTCTGTCTTGTCTGTCTGTCTGTCTGTCTGTCTGTCTGTCTGGGTTCAAATGTGTGCCTTGTTGCCCCATTGGGAAGGTTAGAGACTGGAGGCTTCAATATCATTAAACTAATTTACTAAAAACAACATGCAGGGTTTTCTAATGAGAAATTCTAATTAATATTCTCATTATTTTCTATAATTGCTTGCAGCCAGTGATTACGACGCGGAGGCGACCCTTACTCCAAACCAGCTATAGATTTGAGATAAAGTTAATTCTCAATCTACCTCAAAACAACTTAAGCTATCATAAGTAATTAGAGTGCCCTTTGATGATAAATATTGCCCCTGTCAACTCATTAAAATTAAGACTATATTATTTTCTACACCATTGTGTTCGATATTGGGCTCCTAAGAGGAGAGGAAAATGTGTTTTTAATCCCATCCGTCTTGTCAAGGCTGACCAGAAAGCCACCAGTCAACTGAAATATAAAATAAATTCCGGCCAGCATAACACTGAAGTATTCCTGGAATGTAAAGGGTGTCAATCAAACAGTTAAACTGGAGAAAGTTGTGGTGGGCCAGAGAAAGAAAGAGGAAGTGGTGGTTGGACAGAGATAGAGAGGAAGGGTGCATTACATTGCATGGCATTCCTTGGTTTATTCTGCTGACTGATGGCTGATGTCATCTGATAGCTTCTTCCAGAAAGGGCTCCCCACAAAAAATGGCTGTTCAGGAAATAAGCCGTAGTACTGGTAGAGAACTAGGGACAGCCAGGTGTTACAGAGATGAGGAAGAGATGGACTGATGCAGGAGAAGAGAATAGCAACCAATGACAGATTAATTCAGTGCATAGTTTGGCCTTTTGTGTGCTGGGGAAGCAGATGGGGCCTTGCTCACTTCATCTGGACCTGGAGGAGCCAGAGACACGCTGTTACTACCCACTGGAGGAGCTCCAGGGCTGGGCTCCACTAAGCTGTGAGCTGGGCTATCAGAGCAGACCTCCATGAGATGACCGGCCTAGCCAAGTGATGAGATCAGAGAGAGACAGAGCCATCCCAGATGCAACCCTATTCCCTTTTTAGTGCGGAACTTTTGACTAGGGCCCATAGAACTATTGTCAAAAGTAGAGCATAGGAAATATTGGGATTACATTTTACATTTTAGTAATTTAGCAGATGCTCTTACCCAGAGCGACTTACATACTGACTACACTGGGCATGTGCGTCCACGTGCGCCATCGCGCGCATGTTGATTTTGTCCATCCATATCAGACACTATCAGGACACGCAGGTTGAAATATCAAAACAAACTCTGAGCTTACTATATTAATATGGGGACATGTCGAAAAACATTAAACATTCATGGCAATTTAGCTAGCAAGCTTGCTGTTGCTAGCTAATTTGTCTTGGGATGTAAACATTGGGTTGTTATTTTATCTGAAGTGCACAAGGTCCTCTACTCTGACAATTAATCCACAGATTAAAGGGTAAACCAAGTTAGTTTCTAGTAATCTCTCCCCCTTCAGTCTTCTTCTTCTTCTTTGGACTTTATATGGAGGTTGGCAACCAACTTTAAGGTGCATTACCACCACCAACTGGACTGGAGTGTGGACCCCAGTTCATCGTTCAATCACCCACGTGCGTATATGCTCCTAAAAACCAATGAGGAGATGGGAGAGGAGGGACTTGCAGCAGGTCAAGCGTCACAAATAGAACCAAGTTGTATTTTAGCGCCTGGCTACGCAGACGCTCGTTGACGCGTGTGAGCAGTGTGGATACAATGATTGAATAACATGTATGTGTACATTTACTTTGCAACGCGAGCGTTGTGGTCAGCATTTTAAAGTTATTCATCAGCGCACTCATCTTAAGGTAGCTAAAAGAAACAACCACAAATCACAGCTATAGTAAGCAAAGATTCATGTTCAATAAGTAGCTAGGAGCAAAGTCAGTGCTAATAAGAAAACTGTTGGTTCAAGAAAGGCAAGGTTTATTTTACATACGGGGAAGGGGGGGGGGGGTGTTGTGGAATTAGTCAAGACACTCTTTGAAGATGCAGCTGATCTGCTTATATCTGAAGGTATTGGTGCAATCTCTAATGTTAAGGAAGTCTCCAATTTTAGAATAGCTAATGATGAGCTGCAGAACATATGATTTACTACTTATTTTTAGAAGCTGTCTATTTACCACCACAAACTGATTCTGGCACTAAGACGGCACTCAACAAGCTGTAGAGGGTCATAAGCAAACAAGAAAATGCACATGCACAATTTAAATCCGTTTTACCTCATTTTTACCAGCATGTCACCCGTGCAACTAGAGGCGTATAAACTCTATATCACCTTTACTCCACACACAGAAATGCACACAAGGCCCTCCCTCACCCTCCCTTTGGCAAAGTAGACCATAACTCTATCCTCCTGCTTCCAAGACAAAACTTGAACAGGAAGTAACAGTGACGTGCTCAATACCGAAGTGGTCTGATGAAGTGGATTCTAAGCTACAGGACTGTTTCACTAGCACAGACTGGAATATGTTCCAGGATTTATTTGATAACATTGAGGAGTTTACCACATCAGGTACTAGCTTCATTTATAAGTGCACTGATGACATCGTCGGAATTCATGCATTACAGGCAACATCCGCACTGAGCTAAAGACTAGAGCTGCCACTTTCAAGGAGCAGGACACTAATCCGGACGCTTAAAAAAAATCCCGCTACATCGACGGATGTGGAAGGGCTTGCAAACTATCACGAATTACAAAGGGAAACCTAGCCGCAAGCTGCCCAGCGACACAAGCCTATCAGACGAGCTAAATGCCTTCTATGCTCGCTTTGAAGCAAGCAACACTGAACCATGCATGAGACCACCGTTTGGTACGGCAACTGCAAGGCCCCTTAAGGAAAATTCAGATGAATTTCACATGTAATCTTATGTGAAGTTAATGTGACAACATGTAAAGGCAACATGTGATAACATGAAACTACAAATTAAAACATGATCTCATGTGAAATAACATGGGGATGCAAAATTTCAACATGTAATACCATGAAAATACACATGACAATATTTTAATGTTTTTCACATGTGAAAATGCAATTCCACATGTGAGAATTAGATTTCGAAATTTCGAAATGTACAAGTTTTTCACGTGTGAAAGTGCAAATTACATTTTTACATGTGAAAATGTAATTCATATATGAGATGAAAACATGTAATTTTCCTAACATGTGAAAAGGTGGTGTTAACATGTGAACTTTAAATGTAATACATGTGACCATATAGTTCCACATGTGAACTACTGACCTCATGTGTCTCTTTTGTTTTAACATGTAAAACTTTCAGGTGAAATCATGCGATTTTCAAAATCAAGTGTTTTTCCGTGAGGCGCTACATAAGGTGATGAGTATGGCCCAGTACATCACTGGGGCCCAGCTCCCGGCCATCCAGGACCTCTATACCAGGCAGTGTCAGAGGAAGGCCCCAAATATTGCGAAAGACTCCAGCCACCCAAGCCATAGACTCTTCTCTCTGCTACTGCACAGCAAGCGGTAGCAGTGCACCAAGTCTGGAACCAACAAGACCCTGAACAGCTTCTACCCCCCCAAACCATAAGACTGCTAAATAGTTAATCAAATGGCTACCCGCTGCTGCTACTGTCTATTATCTACCCTGTTGCCTAGTCAATTTAACTCTACCTATATGTACATAGCTACCTCAATTACCTCATACCCCTGCACATTGATTCGGTACTGGTACTCCCTGTATATAGCCAAGTTATTTTCTACTGCCTATTTATTTATTTTTCCTTTATTTAACTAGGCAAGTCAGTTAAAAACAAATTCTTATTTTCAATGACAGCATGTTAACTGCCTGTTCAGGGGAAGAACAACAAATTTGTACCTTGTCAGCTCGGGGACTTGAACTTGCAACCTTTCGGTTACTAATCCAACGCTCTAACCACTAGGCTACCTGCCGCCCCTATATATAGCCATGTTAATTTCTACTGCCTATATATAGCCTTGTTATTTTTACCCAGCATTGCTATTTGTTTATTCACTGCGTATGTATTACTTTTGTCACTATTTCGATTTTTTATTCAATTTTTTATCTGAACTCTGTATTGTTGAAAAAGGGCCCATAAGTAAGCGTCTCACAGTTAGTCTACACCTGTTGTTTACGATAGCATGTGACAAATACAATGTAATTTGATTTGATTGATTTTAGCATAGTATACTGTATGTGTTAAGGATGGCTTGAAACATGGGTGTGCTGTGCATGGTTGTGGTGGGTGAACTGTTCAAGAACAGTAATATGTGGGTGTTGTATTTGTTGATGTTTGCAGGTATATCACAGCACACTAGATTTCTAGATGTACTCAGAGCAGAGAGGAATGCATAACTTGATTGGATGAGGGTTAAGATGCAAATATATTATTTGTGCTTCCATTGTGCTTTCCTTTGTCCAGGAGAGGCGGCTACATGAATACTGTAATGTTAAACATATTTCACGTTGACTACTGTGATAATTTCTACTAAGGTCAAGCCAGGCTATCTCCTTTCCTTTACCAAGTAGCACAGGAAAACCCTTTCCCCAGAATCCTCTAATACTCTTATATGTTCTACTTTCATTTTTTACCATTTGTGTATTTTCCTATTTATCTCTCTGTATGTCTGTTTGTTAGGAGCACAAACTGTTTTGCATTCGCTCACATACACACAGAGCATAAATATTGGATTAAGTAAACAAATCACCGCTGAATGGTATTGAAGGAGCTGCCCTCTGAGCCGGGAGGAATGCCACTGTCGCAGTCTGCTACATTCTGCCTCCGACTCAACAACACATGAAAAAAAGAGTGCAAGAGAGAGAGAAAGAGCAAGAGAAAGAGAGAGAGAGACAGAGCGAGAGAGATGAAAGAGAGAGAGAGAGACGGGGGAATGAAATGGTACTTAATCCGCCCAGAGCGTTATCTAGTAGGTGTTTTGCAAACTCTGCTCTTCAGAAAACTTTTAAATCGGGCCAGGCTTTCATATAGGATGAGGTGAGGTAAACTTTAGCCCAGTAAAGGATGAGGTGAGGTAAACTTTAGCCCAGTAAAGGATGAGGTGAGGTAAACTTTAGCTCAGTAAAGGATGAGGTGAGGTAAACCTTTACTGAGGTAAACTTTAGCCCAGTAAAGGATGAGGTGAGGTAAACTTTAGCCCAGTAAAGGATGAGGTGAGGTAAACTTTAGCCCAGTAAAGGATGAGGTGAGGTAAACTTTAGCCCAGTAAAGGATGAGGTGAGGTAAACTTTAGCCAAGTAAAGGATGACCCACGTGGAGTTCCAGGTCTCCGGCAACCTCTGGAACTGCCGGTCTGCGGCCAACAAGGCAGCGTTCATCTCAGCCTATGCTACCCTCCAGTCCCTCGACTTCTTGGCGCTGACGGAAACATGGTTTATCACAGAAAACACTGCTACTCCTACTGCTCTCTCCTCGTCTGACCACGTGTTCTCGCACACCCCGAGAGCATCTGGTCAGCGGGGTGGTGGCACTGGAATCCTCATCTCTCCCAAGTGGACATTCTCTCTTTCTCCCCTGACCCATCTGTCTATCTCCTCATTTGAATTCCATGCTGTCACAATCACTAGCCAATTCAAGCTTAACATCCTTACCATTTATCGCCCTCCAGGTTCCCTTGGAGAGTTCATCAATGTGCTTGAAGCCTTGATAAGTTCCTTTCCTGAGGATGGCTCACCCCTCACAGTTCTGGGTGACTTTAACCTCCCTACGTCTACCTTTGACTCATTTCTCTCTGCCTCCTTCTTTCCACTCCTCTCCTCTTTTGACCTCACCCTCTCACCGTCCCCCCCTACTCACAAGGCAGGCAATACGCTTGACCTCATCTTCACTAGATGCTGTTCTTCTACTAATCTCACTGCAACTCCCCTCCAAGTCTCCGATCACTACCTTGTATCCTTTTCCCTCTCGCTCTCCTCCAACACTACTCACTCTGCCCCTACTCAGATGGTATTGTGCCGTCGCAACCTTCGCTCTCTCTCTCCTGCTACTCTCTCCTCTTCCATCCTATCATCTCTTCCTTCTGCTCAATCCTTCTCCAACCAATCTCCAGATTCTGCCTCCTCAACCCTCCTCTCCTCCCTTTCTGCATCCTTTGACTCTATATGTCCCCTATCCTCCCGACCGGCTCGGTCCTCCCCTCCTGCTCCGTGGCTTGACGACTCATTGCGAGCTCACAGAACAGGACTCCGGGCAGCCGAGCGGAAATGGAGGAAAACTAGCCTCCCTGCGGACCTGGCATCTTTTCACTTCCTCCTCTCTACATTTTCCTCCTCTTTTTCTGCTGCTAAAGCCACTTTCTACCACTCTAACTTCCAAGCATCTGCCTCTAACCCTAACTCTAGCTCTTTGCCACCTTCTCCTCCCTCCTGAATCCTCCTCCCACTCCCCCCCCCTCCTCCCTCTCTGCGGATGACTTCGTCAACCATTTTGAAAAGAAGGTCAACGACATCCGATCCTCGTTTGTTAAGTCAAATGACACCGCTGGTCCTGCTCACATTGCCCTACCCTATGCTTTGACCTCTTTCTCCCCTCTCTCTCCAGATGAAATCTTGCGTCTTGTGACGGCTGGCCGCCCAACAACCTGCCCGCTTGACCCTATCCCCTCCTCTCTTCTCCAGACCATTTCCGGAGACCTTCTCCCTTACCTCACCTCGCTCATCAACTCATCCTTGACCGCTGGCTACATCCCTTCCGTCTTCAAGAGAGCGAGAGTTGCACCCCTTCTCAAAAAACCTACACTCAATCCCTCCGATGTCAACAACTACAGACCAGTATCCCTTCTTTATTTTCTCTCCAAAACTCTTGAACGTGCCGTCCTTGGCCAGCTCTCCTGCTATCTCTCTCAGAATGACCTTCTCGATCCAAATCAGTCAGGTTTCAAGGCTGGTCATTCAACTGAGACTGCTCTTCTCTGTGTCACGGAGGCTCTCCAGAAGCTCGCATATGCTACAAGACCATGGTGCTTGCCTACGGAGCTGTGAGGGGAACGGCACCTCCCTACCTTCAGGCTCTGATCAGGCCCTACACCCAAACAAGGGCACTGCGTTCATCCACCTCTGGCCTGCTGGCCCCCCTACCTCTGCGGAAGCACAGTTCCCACTCAGCCCAGTCAAAACTGTTCGCTGCTCTGGCACCCCAATGCTGGAACAAGCTCCCTCACGACGCCAGGACAGCGGAGTCAATCACCACCTTCCGTAGACACCTGAAACCCCACCTCTTTAAGGAATACCTGGGATAGGATATAGTAATCCTTCTAACCCCCCCCCCCCCCCCCCCCCCCAAAAAAAAAGATATAGATGTACTATTGTAAAGTGATTGTTCCACTGGATATCATAAGGTGAATGCACCAATTTGTAAGTCACTCTGGATAAGAGCGTCTGCTAAATGATGGAAATGGAAATGGAAATGGAAATGGATGAGGTGAGGTAAACTTTAGCCCAATAAAGGATGAGGGGAGGTAAACTTTAGCCCAGTAAAGGGGGTTAGTTTGTGTCCTACTCAACCCTGCACTTAACACCTTAGCCTCCAATCTTGAGTCTTTAACATGCACTAGGCATATTAGAGTACCTACATTAAAAGCACAGAATTCAAGATTTAGGTTTCCAATATAATCCACAGAGACTGTCACAGTACCAATAAAACTTAACTCTCTGTCTGAGATAGTGAGGGAGTAATTTCTTTACGGATGCTGAGGTCTGCGCTGCACCAAAAACAAAGCAAAACATGACAGATCAAACCAGACGTCCTCCTGGAGAAATAACTTCACCTTCATCATTCTGCACCGCAGAGAAGTGTGGATGTAGAGCCGCTGCCCTGCAGGAATGACCTTTCTGTGATTCCACGTATCCAGATCTCCCTGCCTGCCCTCCCACTCAATGAAATACAGAGTGGAGGAAGATATAATTGCATTGGAAAACAGAGTCAGCAGAGTCAGTTTAAACCAAAATAAATAATGAGAATGGACGACTCAGGAACAATTGGATTTGATGTAATTTCACCCACTACAATTAGCACTAAAACTGCAACCCCTAAACCACGTTATACATCCATAGGTATATAGTGACATAAATTTTCTGTTGGCATAGTCTTTAGATGTTTTCCTGACTAAATTAGAATAGATTACCTATACCTAATGCTCCAGGCTGTAATAGGAACAAACTCATAGCCCTACCCCCCTGGTATCAGGTGTCCTTCAGTTTAATGATCCAGTATTATGTTGACTGTGTTCCAAATGGCACCCTGTCCCCTTTATTGTGCACTACTTTTGAAGAAGGTGCACTATATAGGGAATAAGGTGCAATTTGGAATACACAGCGATCTTACTGACTGGCTCCAGGATCGGGTGGCGGTGGCGGTCCTGTTACTGCTCTGTGCCTCGTTCCCCAGAGAAAGGCGTCGGTTGGTTGTTTTATTGGCTCTCAGCGTTGATGTTGGTTGCATCCCAAATGGCACTCTATCCCGTATATACTGCACTATTTTTGACCAGAAGTCCACAACCCTATGGGTCAAAATGTGTGTACTAAATATGGAATAGGGTGAAATTTAGGATGCGGCTGTGGAGAGATGTTTAAGAGGGGAGATTCCCAGCTGATTAATCGAGAGTACGTCCCTCACGCGAGATTAGTCTTCATGTTCCATATTTTCTAATGGTAATGGGAGCAGTCATTTAGGGCCCTGGAGAGGGAGAGGGGGCTATCATTAAGGAGGCAGAATGAGTGTGGTGAGGCCGGGCATGGAGGTTTATTGACCCGAAGTGTGTATTTTGTTGCATGCGTGCATGTCTGTCTGTCTGTCTGTCTGTCTGTCTGTCTGTCTGTCTGTCTGTCTGTCTGTCTGTCGCTGTCTGTCTGTCTGTCTGTCTGTCTGTCTGTCTGTCTGTCTGTCTGTCTGTCTGTCTGTCTGTCTGTCTGTCTGTGTGTGTGTGTGTGTGTGTGTGTGTGTGTGTGTGTGTGTGTGTGTGTGTGTGTGTGTGTGTGTGTGTGTTTATGCTCTTGCCCATATATGTGTCAGACAGGGTGTGAGGCTACAGGCTATAGCTGTACCAGTCTGACAGGTCTAGAGAGGGATGTCCTCTCCCGTCTCCCCGCCCGTCGTTAGCAACACCACACACCATCTGGTATACCAGGGCTCGGGCGACACTCAGCATCTCAACCAGGTAATGGCTAAGTCCTTCTGACAACAGTGTGAGACACGCATTAGATCCGAGTAGGGGCCATTCAAAGCAGCTGACTCCCTGTGGTCCTGCATTATAAGAAACGGATGTCAGGGCCAAATGAGATACGCAGAAGGAGGACAATTCTTTCATTATGTTACAAATCTCCACAGACCCTCCACATATTCAACATCTCCTCACATCTCCCAAATGCATTGTGGCAATTCATAACCATGACTGGCTTTCTCTGCATGCAGGCCGTAACCACTTCACTAGCTACTGCAATAAAATGTGTCTGGGAGGGGGTTGAGGTTACAGATACACAGGCTCTCATGATTCCCTACTTCCAGGATCATATTTGTTTTTGGTAAGGAGATGGGGCTGGACACATACCAATGCACAGAGTTTTCTGATTGTACGATGATCGCCTCATGCCTGGTGAATATAACTTACAATTCTATGAGTCTAGGATTAGCTGGGACCATGGAGGCATAGTATACATCCCAAATGGCACCGTATTATCTTTATAGGGCACTACTTTTGATCAGGGCTCAGGTCAAACGTAGTGCACTGTATAGGGAATAGAGTGTCATTTGAGGCACATCCATGAAAACAAACACACCAAGTCCTGCTGTTGGGATTGCCATCAGGAGGAAAGGAGGAGGGAGGGACGGGGAGAGAGAGAGAGGGAGGGGGAGAGAGAGAGAGAGGAGCTTAGAGGAGACAGATAAGACCTGGAGTGATTGACTAGGATGGAGGGAAGGAGGGAGGGGCGTAAGGATTGGAGGAATGGGAAGGAGGGGGTATAATGGCTTGGGGGAAGGTCTTAGTGGCCTAGTGATAAGATTTGAGCAGAGCTTTAGTACAGTAAAGTTCATATCGGACCCCTGAAGGAGTGTGAGGTGGGGTGGTAAAGGTGTGAGCGGAGCATGGTTAGGGACCCAGACTGTCCAGTCCACCCCCATTCAATGTCAACGCAGACCACTCCAAGCCTCCAGCATAGAAGCAAACGAATAGTCAATGCAATCACCCCAAAAACATTGTGTCCATCCATCCGGAAAATATGGTTCTGCCCAATCTCTTTCTGTTTGGCCAAGGAATGCCTTCAGATAGGGGTTATCAGGCGAAGCAGAGATGGGCATGATGTGGCCTTGTTCAGGCCAGAGCAGGACTGTGTGGCAAGGTCCTGGGAGAGAGGAGAGTGGAGAGAAGCTAACACTACTAATGATATCTCTAAATTGTATTGGGGAGATGGCTCCGGGGGGAACGCCTGTCGAATGGAATGTTCAAATTTTTGTTAGCGAGTCCTGAGGCGTAGCTGTAGCTCTCTCTCTCTCGCTCTCTCTGTCCATGATTGCTTTTCCCTGCTATCTGCTGGCAGCAGCTCTGTTTGTGCAGCGTCTCTGAATGTCAAAAACAGCCTGTTAATTTTATGATCTGTCACACGTCTGCTTTTCGGCAGACAGGCAGGAAGCCGCTGGCTGGATGGCGTCTGGGGCAGAGCCGGACTCCTTATCACACTCCTCACTCCTCTGCTCCTAGTCCACCTTCTGCCTTCTGCCACAGTGGAGTCACGTCACCCGTTCGTCGGTCAGTGCGGGAAGCAGGGCAGAATAGTGGAATTGATCTCTACACACTGTCTGCGTCCCAAATTAAAACCCTATTCCCTCTATAGAGCACTACTTCTGGTCATCGGTCCATTTGGCATGCACACACTATCAGGAACGAGGGGTTAGCTCATAGAGGAAGAAGTTAATCCTTTTTTTATTTGTTAGAAGAAAGTCAGTGTTTTGCTTGGGGACTGGGGACTCCTATCGGCCTACACCTGATTTAGATGGAGATAGTATAGAAAGTACTTTGTCTCATGTTTTGCTCCTTACTCTACGGTCTATATTACGTCATCATAAATGTCTCCACTTCAATCTGCATCAATCACTTGGTCCTAGTAGTGCTAGAGGTAAAATTGCTATTGTCTTTTAGAGTGATAAAATCCTGTTGAGTGTCTATCCATCTACACATTCACTCTACATTGTGAAGTGAGCACTGCAGGGAGAAAAGAGAGAGGCACTTTCATCAGAGAAATTAGCTCGATTCTACGGGGCACTTCCTCCTCCGTCACCAGGCCCTCCTGGGAGACCATTCGTCAGCTGTACTCCTCTGACTGTCCCTGTATGTGTCCATGTGTAAAGGACATCACACTGCTTGCTTAGCGAGTACCACTTCCTCCCGATTCGGCCCGTACTTGGCGCAGACTCGGGACCTCTGCCTCACACGTGACCGCCCTCCTCAAGCGTCTTAACCGGTCGCACCACCTTAAAAGCTCACTAATGAGGCGACGCAAGAGGGACCGTTTATGCTGTAGGAGTACGTTTCACACATCCCCATGTGCTACACATGCGTGCGTGTGGGTGCATGTCTCCCTGTGTGTTCGCAGCATGAAACGCTAACAAAAATGATGATAAAAGCAAAGGGAAAACGAGGCCATGTTTGAGGCAATAACCCGTCGCTGTATGAACAAAGCTGGAGATCCCAGACAGTAGAAGAACAAAGTAAACAGTTGAAAGCTAGGGATACTGAAGTTCATGCCACCATTTAAAAAACATGTGTGTGTTTATGTGAAGCTCTTCTGTTCTCCCTGGAACGATTATCCAGAGGAGTTTCAAGAAGACTAGGGACATTCTGGTAATGCAAGCACTTTGTGGAAGAACTAGTAATCCTCTAACCATTGGAAGGAGCTTCAACAGTATGACACTGTATCCCTCTGTACCCATCTCCTTCCTCTCAGGCAAATAGAGAACAGGTGAACAGAACAGTATGGAAATCGAAAGCCCATCCACTGAACTTGAGCCACAGCCACAAAACTAAGGGAGGATTTGTCATAAATCAAGACAGTCAATCTCCTCAATTCAAAGCATACCGAGAAGCTGGAATCAAACAATGTCATTCAGGGAAACATGCTGATGACATGCAGAAAGCAATCTGCCCTTAAATAACTTACAGATTTCTTTGAAAGAGGGATAGCAGCAAAGCGCAAGGCAAAACAGAAACCATTCCTTCTGCTGCATGTTAAGAGTTCTGGGTGACTATGATTCATTGGAAACACATTTCTACTGTGGAAACATGGATTGGGTTGTGTCCCAAATTGCACCCTATTTCCTATATAGTGCACTACCTTTTGACAGTCAAAAGTAGTGAACTATACTGAACAACAATATAAACGCCACGCAACAATTTCAAAGATTTTCCTGAGTTACAGTTCATTTAACGAAATCAGTCAGCTGAAATGAATTCATGAGGCTTAATCTATGGATTTCACATGGTTTACGGTTGTACTGCCAAATTCTCGACATTTTTAGGAAGCTTATGGTAGAGAAATGAACATTCAATTCTCTGGCAACAGCTCTGGTAGACATTCCTGTAGCCAGCATGCCAATTGCAACATCTGTTGCAGTGTGATGTGTGACAAAAACTGCACATTTTAAAGTGGCCTTTTATTGTCCCCAGCACAAGGTGCACCTGTGTAATGAGCATGCTGTTTAATCAGCTTTCAGGTGGGTGGATACTCTTGGCAAAGGAGAAATGCTCACTATTAGGGATGTAAACAAATTTGTGAACAAAATATGAGAAAAGAGAAAAGTTTTTTGTGTGTATGGAACATTTCAGGGATTTTTTATTTCTGATTTATATTTTTGTTCAGCATATACAGGGCATAGGGTGCCATTTGAGACACAACCAGGTACTGGATTGGAGTCAGGGCAGGCAGATGCTCTGATAGTGTGCTGGGCTGTGCTGGGCTGTTCTGTGTTGTGTTGTGGTGAATGACGTTGCGTGACAGATCAGAGCCCTGGCCTCTGTCCTAAATGGCACCCTATTCCCTATGGTCCCTGGTCAAAAGTAGTGCACTGTATAGGGAATAGGGTGCCATTTGGGACGTAGCCGTGGTGTGGGTGATGATTTATTAGACCCGAGTATGCCGGCAAGGCCGCAGCCGCAGTCACCACGACAACAAAGAGGTGGTCGTCAGCAAGCATTCCTAAGGCCTCCGTTCCCTTGGACTGCTAATGGAAGACAGAGAGAGAAGAGAGAGAGAGTGGGGAGGGAGGGAGGAGAGAGAGGGAGAGAGAGAGGGAAGGAAGTAAGGACAAGAGCTCTCCCACTCACACAAGAACTGTGGGAAGAGTGAACATTCCCACACACTGTTCTCTACGCAGTAGAAACACCCATTACCTTGCCAACTGTTTTGTTGGATGGATTTCTATATTTCAGTTTCCATAAGCATTTACATTGTTGGAGATGTTTACAACAGAAGGTGTGACTTAAAATGAGATGAAGTTCTCAATGAAGGTGCCATATCCTTTGGGAGTGATTTTATTGAATACATTATGCTACGTGCTATAAAAGCAGTCCAACACATTCCCAACCATATACTTGGTTCACAGTTTAACACACCTCAAAATGCTCTGTAGCTTTTTTAATATCACAGTTACGCATTGAACATGGATGTATGGTTTACAACCAAATCTGGCAAATCTATGCTTCTTGTAACGCACAACACAAACACACACACACCAGTGTCTACTACATAAATCAAAATTCCTCGTCTTAAACTGCACCCCCCCAACGATTCCCACCACATACTTATTCACAATAACCCTGACCCTGTAATTAGAGGCATGGAGGCAATAGCCTGGACCACAGGGACAGGGGGTTCCCTTAATCATCTAACCCAGCCTACAGTACCACCCTGGTGGCCTGATTCCCAGCCCACCTGCCCCTAGGCAGAGGAAGGACTGTGTGACCAGCATAACCAGTTGTTTATTTTAAACTGCTCTTCAGGAAGAAGGGTGGCATGATATGTTTTGTGGCGAGCACTTCTTCTGGCATCTGTCCCTCCACCCTCCGTCCTCCATCCTCTATCCTTTCCTCCCTTCGCCCTCTTTAAATATATTTAAGTATCAAAAGTAAATGTAATTTCTAAAATATACTTAAGTATCTGAAGTAAAAGTAAAAGTATGAATCATTTCAAATTCCTTATACTAAGCAAACCAGAGTTTGCTTAGTTTTTATTTATTTACGGATAGCCAGGCGCACACTCCAACACTCAGACATAATTTACAAACGAAGAATTTGTGTTTAGTGAGTCCGCTAGAGCAGATCTTAATACGCGAGTGAATTGGACCATTTTACTGTCCTGCTAAGCATTCAAAATGTAACAAGTACTTTTGGGTGTCAAGGAAAATGAATAGAGTACATTATTTTCATGAGGAATGTACTGTAGTGGATTAAAAGTAAAAGTTGTTCAAAATATAAATAGTAAAGTAAAGATACCCTCAAAAAAGACTTAAATAGTACTTTATAGTATTTTTACTTAAGTACTTTACACCACTGGGTGGGTAGTATCTAAACTTGTCCAATAAGAATACAGGTTTGAATTTTCTGTAGCGATACATATTGCTACAGTGTGACCTACTGAATACAACCCAGGTGCCCTGCCCCGCCTGTCCAAAATAATACTGAGATGGGAGTGGGTGGAGTGTACACTATTCTATATAGAGTAAACTGAAATGGAGGGACGCTTCTAAAAAATATATATATCTTCAAAGAGAAAATTACAATAATCTGGCTCCGTTATGCTGTTCATAATAACTTGTTTGACTGCCTAAACCCCTTGGTGGCTACCACTGCTAAGATCAGACCTTAATTCAATAAAACATTTTCCCCTTCTTATGTTGGATTATGATCCATGACGAGCCTTGTGTCTGGATTTTAGGAGGGGAGAGGCGAGGACTGGAGGCATGTTGTTGGGGGTTTCTTTGATTTCCAGGAAATATACTGTGCATAATGAGACTGTTATGCGTCTCTGTGTCTCTGACTTCAATAAAGGAAGAGGAAAACAAAGAAGGTAAGAGATAGCCGCAAGCATATCTCCTCTCAGGGTATGACGACTGCAATACTTCACTACCACACACACTGTGCTACCGGTACATACACACCAAATGTGAATTGTTAATACATATCAAAGTTGATTATTTTCCCTCGAAAGCTAATTCAATTCCAAATCAAATCAAATTGTATTGGTCACAAACACATGGTTAGCAGATGTTAATGCGAGTGTAGCGAAATGCTTGTGCTTCTAATCCGACAGTGCAGTAATATCTAACAAATAATCGAACAAATTCACAACGACTACCTAATACACACAATGTAAGGGGATGGAATAAGAATATGTACATATTTACATTTTAGTCATTTAGCAGACGCTCTTATCCAGAGCGACTTACAGTAGTGAATGCATACATTTCATGCATTTAAAAGAATAAATACAATTGTACTGGCCCCCGTGGGAATCGACCCACAACCCTGGCGTTGCAAACACCATGCTCTACCAACTGACCCACAGGGAAGGCATATACATATACTGATGTGCGATGGCCATGTGGCATAAGCAAGATGCAATAGATTGTATAAAATACAGTACATACATATGAGATGAGTAATGTAGGATATGCAAACATTATTAACGTGGCATTATTTAAAGTGACTAGCGATACCATTATTAAATCAATTTATTAAAGTGGGTAGCGATTTGAGTCTGTATGTAGGCAGCAGCCTCTCTATGTTAGGGATGGCTGTTTAACAGTCTGATGGCCTTGAGATAGAACCTGTTTTTCATTCTCTCGGTCCCAGCTTTGTTGCACCTGTACTGACCTCGCCTTCTGGATGATAGCGGGGTGAACAGGCAGTGGCTCGGGTGGTTGTTGTCCTTTATGATCTTTTTGGCCTTCTTGTGACATTAGGTGCTGTAGGTGTCCTGGAGGGCAGCTAGTTTGCCCCCGGTGATGCGTTGTGCAGACCGCACCACCCTCTGGAGAGCCTTGTGGTTGTGGGTGGTGCAGTTGCCGTACCAGGTGGTGATACAGCCCGACAGGATGCTCTTGATTGTGCATCTGTAGAAGTTTGTGAGGGTTTTAGGTGACAAGCCAAATTTCTTCAGCCTCCTGAGGTTGAAGAGGCGCTGTTGCTTTTTCTTCACCACGCTGTCTGTGTGGGTTGACCATTTCAGTTTGTCCGTGACGTGTACGCGAGGAACTTAAAACTTTCCACCTTCTCCACTCCTGTCCCATCGATGTGGATAAGGGGTGCTCCCTCAGCTATTTCCTGAAGTCCATGATCATCTCCTTTATTTTGTTGACATTGAGTGAGAGGTTATTTTCCTGACACCACACTCCGAGGGCCCTCACCTCCTCCCTGTAGGCTGTCTAGTCATTGTTGGTAATCAAGCCTACCACTGTACTGTCGTCTGCAAACTTGAAGATTGAGTTGGAGGCATCCATGACCATGCAGTCATGGGTGAAGAGGGAGTACAGGAGAGGGCTGAGAACGCACCCTTGTGGGGCCCCAGTGTTGAGGATCAGCGGGGTGGAAATGTTGTTTTCTACCTTCACCACCTGGGGGGCGGCACGTCAGAAAATCCAGGACCCAGTTGCACAGGATGGGGTCGAGACCCAGGGTCTCAAGCTTAATGATGAGTTTGGAGGGTACTATGGTGTTGAATGCTGAGCTGTAGTCAATGAATAGCATTCTTACATAGCTATTCCTCTTGTCCAGATGGGATAGGGCAGTGTGCAGTGTGATGGCGATTTCATCGTCTGTGGACCTATTGGGGCTGTAAAAAATTGGAGTGGGTCTAGTGTATCAGGTAGGGTGGAGGTGATATGATCCTTGACTAGTCTTTCAATGCACTTCACTATGACAGAAGTGAGTGCTATGGGGTGAAAGTCATTTAGTTCAGTTACCTTAGCTTTCTTGGGAACAGGAACAATGGTGGCCATCTTGAAGCATGTGGGAACAGCAGACTGGGGTAGGGATTGATTGAATATGTCAGTAAACACACCAACCAGCTGGTCTGCGCATACTCTGAGGATGCAGCTAGGGATGCAGTTTGGGCCGGCAGCCTTGCGAGGGTTAACCTGTTGGGTCTAAGGGGCAGCATTTGCACGTCTGGATAAAAAAAATGTACCCGATTTAATCTGGTTACTAATCCTACCCAGTAACTAGAATATGCATATACTTATTATATATGGATAGAAAACACTCTAAAGTTTCCAAAACTGTTTGAATGGTGTCTGTGAGTATAACAGAACTCATTTGGCAGGCAAAACCCTGAGACATTTTCTGACAGGAAGTGGATACCTGATGTGTTGTATTGACTTTAAACCTATCCCATTGAAAAACACAGGGGTTTAGGAATATTTTGGCACTTCCTATTGCTTCCACTAGATGTCACCAGCCTTTACAAAGTGTTTTGAGTCTTCTGGAGGGAGATCTGACCGAACAAGAGCCATGGAACGGTGATGTCCCATTAGACACCTGGCGCGCTAGTTCATGTTGGGTACCCTCGTTCCAATACGTTATAAAAGAGTATGCATTCGTCCACCTTGAATATTATTCATGTTCTGGTTAAAAAAGGCCCTAATGATTTATGCTATACAACGTTTGACATGTTTGAACGAACGGAAATATATTTTTTCCCCTCGTTCATGACGAGAAGTCCGGCTGGCTTACATCATGTGCTAACGAGACGGAGATTTTTGGACATAAATGATGAGCTTTTTTGAACAAAACTACATTCGTTATGGACCTGTGATACCTGGAAGTGACATCTGATGAAGAGAATCAAAGGTAATGGATTATTTACATAGTATTTTCGATTTTAGATCTCCCCAACATGACGTCTAGTCTGTATCGCAACGCGTATTTTTCTGGGCGCAGTGCTCAGATTATTGCAAAGTGTGATTTCCCAGTAAGGTTATTTTTAAATCTGGCAAGTTGATTGAGTTCAAGAGATGTAAATCTATAATTCTTTAAATGACAATATAATATTTTACCAATGTTTTCTAATTTTAATTATTTAATTTGTGACGCTGACTTGACTGCCGGTTATTGGAGGGAAACGATTTCCTCAACATCAATGCCATAGTAAAACGCTGTTTTTGGATATAAATATGAACTTGATAGAACTAAAAATGCATGCATTGTCTAACATAATGTCCTAGGAGTGTCATCTGATGGAGATTGTAAAAGGTTAGTGCATCATTTTAGCTGGTTTTATGGTTTTGGTGACCCTGTCTTTGACTTGACAAAACATTACACACAACTCTTGTAAATGTACTGTCCTAACATACTCTAAATGTATGCTTTCGCCGTAAAACCTTTTTGAAATCGTAAAACGTGGTTAGATTAAGGAGATGTTTATCTTTCAAATGGTGTAAAATAGTTGTATTTTTGAAAAATTTGAATTTTGACATTTATTTGGATTCAAATTTGCCGCTCTTGAAATGCACCTGCTGTTGATGGAGTGCACCACGGGTGGCACGCTAGCGTCCCACCTAGCCCCAAGAGGTTAACGCGTTTAAATGTTTTACTCACGTCAGCCATGTTGAAGGAGAGCCCACAGTCGTTGGTAGCGGGCCGTGTCGGTGGCACTGTATTGTCCTCAAAGAAAGCAAAGAAGTTTGTCTGGGAGTGAGATGTCTCGTGTTTGAGCCGCTGAATTGCGACTCTACTTTGTCTCTATACTGATGCTTTGCTTGTTTGATTGCCTTGCGGAGGGAATAGCTACACTGTTTGTATTCGGTCATGTTTCCAGTCGCCTTGCCATGATTAAATGCGGTGGTTCGAGGTTTCTGGTTAGGGAAGGTTTTATTAGTCACAGTGGGACAACATCTTCAATGCACTTCCTAATAAACTCACTCACCGAGTCAGCATATACATCGATGTTATTGTCTGAGGCTACCCGGAACATATCCCAGTCCACGTGATAGAAGCAATCTTGAAGCGTGGAATCCGATTGGTCAGACCAGCGTTGGATAGACCTAAGCACGGGCATGACCTGTTTTAGTTTCTGCCTATAGGAGGGGAGCAACAAGATGGAGTCATGGTCAGATTTGCCGATAGGAGGGCGGGGTAGGGCCTTGTATGCATCGTGGAAGTTAGAGTAGCAGTGGTCCAATGTTTTGCTCTAGCGGGTACTAGAGTCAATGTGCTGGTATAATTTAGGCAAACTTGTTCTCAAATTAGCTTTGTTAAAATCCCCAGCTACAATAAATGCAGCCTCAGGATATGTGATTTCCAGTTTACATAGAGTCCAGTGAAGTTCTTTCAGGGCCGTCGAGGTGTCTGCTTGGGGGGGATATACACAGTTGTGACTATAATCAAAGATAATTATCTTTTAAGATAACGCGGTTGTTGTTTGATCGCTCTTATATCCAATAGTTCTTCCCGGCTGTATGTAATAAGACTTAAGATTTTCTGGGCTAACAATGTAAGAAATAATACATTAATAAAAAATATACATTAATACATTAATTAACAAAGCTGAGATTTAAATTGAAGTGTAGAAATAAAGGTGAAATCAATCATTGACACAGCCATGGTGGTGTAGCAGGAAGATCAGAATCCTGTGAGCCAAGAACTTGTAAGATCAAATCCTAGGTGAGGATATGTTGAGTAATAATTACTGTGGAAATATACAATAATATTGAGTGTCAAATATGCAAGTTGAAAACACTGTGTCTATTTTATGATGTTTAAGGGAGCATCATGTGAAAATTTGAATCCACATTTGAAATGTTAAGTGATCGCGTGAAAATCTTCATGTGAAGTGTTACAAAACCACATGGTTTCACATGATTTCGCATGTGAAAGGTTATGTGATCACTTGTGAAAATCCACATGTGAAACTTAATGTGAAATATCATCACATCTGAAGTGCGGCACAACTGCGGTCCCTGATGAAGCATTTCCACCCCCTCTCCCACCGCTGAATAGCCCAGCTGGAGGGTTTTGAGCCTTATTTGCATATTTCCCAAGGTGGCTTTCGAGTGACTTTTAGAGTGACCAGTACCACTCTTGACTGTGTTTGCGAGTGACAGAGACATAGTTAGTTGCATTCATTTATTTTTAGTACTTCGGCCATCACCAAGTGAGATCCTAAGTGAATATGTTTTCATTAAAATAAAATGTATTATAGACACCAAGTGAGATCCTAAGTGAATATGTTTTCATTAAAATAAAATGTATTATAGACAATACATATTTGATAGCTCTTTCGTTTGCGGGCCTAGTTTTAGCCTAATACTGTGGCCTGAAACGTATGGTTTAAATGAAGGCTATTCCATGCAAGAAATTGCCAAGAAACTGAAGATCTTGTACAACGCTGTGCACTACTCCCTTCACAGAACAGCGCAAACTGGCTCTAACCAGAATAGAAAGAGGATTGGGAGGCCCCGGTGCACAACTGAGCAAGAGGACAAGCACATTAGAATGTCTAGTTTGAGAAACAGACGCCTCACAAGTTCTCAACTGGCAGCTTTATTAAAAAGTACCCGCAAAACACCAGTCTCAACATCAATAGTGAATAGGCGACTCCGGGATGCTGGCCTTCAAGGCAGAGTTACAAAGAAATAGCCATATGTAAGACTGGCCAATAAAATTAAAAGATTAAGATGGGCAAAAGAACACACACTGGACAGAGGAACTCTGCCTAGAAGGCCAGCATACCGGAGTCGCCTCTTCACTGTTGACACAATTTCTCGCATGGAAAAGCCTTCATTTCTCAGAACAAGAATAGACTGACGAGTTTCAGAAGAAAGTGCTTTATTTCTGGCAAATTTGAGCCTGTAATCGAACCCACAAATGCAGATGCTCCAGATACTCAACTAGTCTAAGGAAGGCCAGTTTTGTTGCTTCTTTAATCAGAACAACAGTTTTCAGCTGTACTAACATAATTGCAAAAGGGTTTTCTAATGATCAATTAGACTTTTAAAATGATAAACTTGGATTAGCTAACACAATGTGCCATTGGAACACAGGAGTGAAGGTTGCTGATAATGGGCCTCTGTACGCCTTTGTAGATATTCCATAAAAAATCTGCTGTTTCCAGCTACAATAGTCATTTACAACATTAACAATGTCTACACTGTGTTTCTGATCAATTTGATGTTATTTTAATGGACAACAAAATTTGCTTTTCTTTCAAAAAACAACAAAATGTCGAAGTGACCCCAAACTTTTTTTGTATGTTTGTGGGGGGAAAACTTACAATTATCTCCCTATAAACTGGTCAGAATCCCACTATGCTGCCTACTGTATGTTGTTCTTACTGTGCGTGCTAACCCAGTACCCCAAAATCACTCTTTCTCCCACTTGTATAGGAGGACCACTGTAGCTGTTCCTGCAAAAACTGTTTTCTTTGCATTAATCCCTAATTATTGCTTGACAGTTGCTCTTGATTCCATTAGAGAACTAGCAAATGAAGTAGAAAGAATGGGTTATTTATTTATAACTATTATCTAGTTGTCTAATTATCCGATTCCTGCTATAGCGTTGATCCTTACAGAATGCTGACACCACCATACGAAGCATCAGGGAGGTTTTTTGGTTTGTTGGTGACGTCGGGTCCGGGTGCCGCCACCGATGGAACCGGGTGTACCACAGCTGGCTCGTTGGGCTTTCATGCCTTAGCTGGTTCAAGAGGTTTCCTTGCCCCGGGCTGGGTTGGCAGGCTCCCATCCCACATTATTCCTCAGCTGGTTCATCGGGCTTCCATGCCTCAGCAGGCTGGCCAAGCTCCCACTCCTCGGTGGGATCGTCAGGCTTTCACGCCTCAGCCGGCTCACCAGGCTCCCATGCCTCAGCCGGCTCACCAGGCTCCCACGCCGCTGCCGTCTCGTCGGGTTTCTACGCCCCAGCCAGCTTGTCCAGCGCCCATCTATCTGCGGGCCCGTTGGGCTCGCCCAGGTGGGACGCCGCAAGGTGGTGGGGGGGTAGAAACCTCTCTCTCTCTGGCACTCGAGGGTGCCAAGCTGCCCTTCATTACGCACACCTGCTACCATCATTACGCGCATCAGCGCTCACTGGACTCACCTGGACTCCTTCATCTTGTTGATTGACCTCCCTATTTCTGTCTGCTCCTCAGCTTGTTCCCTGTGTCAGCATTAATGTCATTATGTGTTCATGTCCAGATGCTGTCCTGTCCTATGTCCGTTGCTAATGAAATGTTCTCCCTGTATCTGTTTCTCGTCTACCAGCGTTGATCCTTACAACAACAAGCTTGACATACCTGTATTTTGGGAGTTTCTCCCATTCTTCTCTGCAGATCCTCTCAGGCTTTGTCAGGTTGGATCGGGAGCATCGCTGCAGAGCTATTTTCAGGTCTCTCCAGAGATGTTCGATCAGGTTCAAGTCCAGGCTCTGGCTACTCCACTCAAGGACATTCAGATACTTGTCCTGAAGCCAGTCCTGCGTTGTCTTGGCTGTGTGCTTGGGGTCGTTGTCCTGTTGGAAGGTGATCCTTCACCCCAGTCTGAGGTTCTGAGCGCTCTGGAGCAGGTTTTCATCAAGGATCTCGCTCTACTTTTCTCCATTCATCTTTCCCTCAATCCTGACTAGTCTCCCAGTCCCTGCCGCTGAAAAACATCCCCACATCATGATACTGCCACCACCATGCTTCACTGTAAGGATGGTGCCAGGTTTCTTCCAGACATGATGCTTGGCATTCAGGCCAAAGAGTTCAATCTTGGTTTCATCAGGCAGAGAATCTTGTTTCTTATGTCCTTTAGGTGCCTTTTGGCAAACTCCAAGCGGGCTGTCATGTGCCTTTTACTAAGAAGTGGCTTCTATCTGGCCACTTCTATCTGGCCACTCTACCATAAAGGACTGATTGGTGGAGTGCTGCAGAGATGGTTGTCCTTCTGGAAGGTTCTCCCATCTCCACAGAGGAACTCTGGAGCTCTGTCAAAGTGACTATCGGGTTCTTGGTCACTTCCCTGACCAAGGCCATTCTTCCCCGATTGGTTTTTGCTCTGACATGCAGTGTCAACTGTGGGACATCATATAGACAGGTGTGTGCCTTTCCAAATCATGTCCAATCAATTTAATTTACCATAAGTGGACTCCAATCAAGTTGTAGAAACATCTCAAGGATGATCAATGGAAACAGGATGCAGCTGAGCTCAATTTCGAGTCTAATAGCAAATGAGCTGAATACTTATGTAAATAAGGTATTTATTATAATATTTTTTTGTAAACATTTTTAAAAACCTGTTTTCTCTTTTTCATTATCGGGTATTGTGTGTAGATTGATGAGGAAAACATTTCATTTAATCAATTTTAGTATAAGGCTGTAACGTAACAAAATGTGAAAAAAGGGAAGGGGTCTGAACTTTCCGAATGCAAAGTAGATTCAGTGTTATAGGCAAATAATTCTTCCAAATTGAACCCCAAAATTTCATGGATAAGGAGAACAACAGACCTTTTAACATTACGGCTCGGCTGGAAAACAGACAGTCCCTCCCAGAGATTTTTGAATGAGGTCTCTTATCTTCTTAGTTGTGGCCAAAGGGATCCAAGCTGAAAGAGACGGGTCAAGAAGTCAGGTCGTCAGGAAGTCATTGTGTCGCTTCTTTAATATTCAGAGGTTGACTTTGCTTGGGAAGTAATCTAATTCTGTTGCTATCAATTGATTAAGCTATTCCCTTTCTGTACAAAATAAGATGTTTAAACCCAGACAGCTTTTTGGGAAACACTTGTTAAAGCTTACTTTTTTTCTGCATCGGTAGGCCTAACTTTTGAAGGTACTCAGATTCCTAATGACGTTGCAGATTTAATTATTTGCAAACGGGGACAGTTTCTTTGCAAACAAACACACTGATTTGGCTTTGGAGAAATATGATATGACCACATAGGCCTATCTCTCTGTCCGTTCTTAGCCTGTAATTTGGGTAATTTGTGTGGTATTAAAAAAAGATTACTCTAATAAGTAAAACTACGTAGAATTGCATGAAATGTTTATAAAAGGCAAGTTTTTCTTGGACCTGCACATACGATGATAGATTAATGCAATGCTTTTACTATAAAGGAGATCTTTCCACGCCTATTCTTGTCCAAGGTGGTCTGCGAAGCCACAGCCATCTGTCCGAGAAGTGATGGTAAACAGTAGACATGTTCTCTGCTATCCACTTCGTTATAATTATTATTTTGGGTAAAGGGGAGGGTCACTTGTTTTTTTTTTTTTAAGCATTCAATTAGGGTTTAGGTAAAATATATTTTGCTGAAGGGAGGGCCATCCATTTTCATTTCAGAGGTCAAATTTTCTCAATGTAACCCTTATTATAAATAATGTTCACTCCCTTATGTACAAAAAAGAATACCATTAATACAATGCAATTCTAAAGAATAGAGTAATGACTTGCATTGCTAAATTAAATTACACAGCTGTTTATACATATGATAATAACCAAATGTAGCCTATTAATAGCTGAATATAGAGAAAGCATGCCAACCTATAAGCCCTGCATGACCCCAATACATTTAAAAACGATACAATGTCTGGGCCAGTAGAAATTCTGTTCGAGCCAGTGGATTTTGATCAACATTTTTGTAACTTTTGTAGAGTTGGGTACATTTGGCACCTTGTTCTAAGTAAATGAAATTCTAATCTCCTTTTTTCTTTCCCAGCCTTTTTTAATAGCAGCTTTAGAAGCCATTCAACACAGCTCTTCATGATTTCATATGTTCTTTATCTTTATATTTATCACACTACATTCGCAGCCTAAATGAATTTTGGAACATAGAGATTTCAGAAGAATAGTCTATGAAATGAGACACCTACTGTTGGCATATGATCAATGTAATAGAGTGCAATATCGTAACACACATGTTTTTCCCAGTACAGTGTGTATGTTTTGGCGGGTCCGCAGCTATTTTTTGGGCTTCAGGCACAGCATTATGGTCAATGATATCATGTATCATGTTTGTATGGTATATGCACTCATTATAGAACCCATTTATAACCTTCTTGCGCATACATGTGTGTGTGTGTGTGAGGGTGTGAGACCATGTGGGCAAGCATGCATGTTTATGTGCCTGTTGTCTTGCATGTATGAGTGAGTGAACGTGTACAATATGGCTTATTTTCTGTCATATCGTCCAATCTTTATGAATCCTAACTATTCCCAAAGCCATGCAAAAATTACAATATCAAGTCTTCTCAATATCAACTTGAATATCAACTGCAATAATTGCCACAGCTGTATGCATGCATGATTGATTACAGATATCCACAAGAGAGAAGAAGAGGATTTGTTTTTGCTGCATTGCTAATTGAAGTATAGCTGTTTGGGAGAAGGGAAACAGAGGAACTCTAATGACAATCAAGGAAGTGGAATTAGCCACACTGCTACCAGGTGCTAAGCCAAGTACCAGCTACATGATCAGGGAGATGGAGACAAGGATCCTATATTAATAAGCTAGCACTCTTTACTATAATAGTGTAGTACAAAATGAGCACTACTACCCATACACTGTCTTAATGAGTTATCTTTACCCACTCTCCTTCCCAACAAATGACCGCCTCTTATTAAACTGGCCAATTGTAGTCACTCTCACTCACAACGCTCATGTTCGGATAAAGTTTGGTTGCAGAGGACTGTTTGATTGCTGTGAACCAAGAGGTTATGAGTTCAATCGAGGAGGAAGAGGAGTGATCAGGAAGACCTATTTCAGATCTAAAGATCATTTTTTATGTTTCCACAAGATGACCACAGCAGCAGGTTTATTTCTAGGTTATACAAGGAAACATAAAATAGGTAGAAATATCTATACATTTTTGAAACCTT
Source organism: Salmo salar (assembly GCF_965601325.2). Classification (NCBI taxonomy): domain Eukaryota; kingdom Metazoa; phylum Chordata; class Actinopteri; order Salmoniformes; family Salmonidae; genus Salmo; species Salmo salar. The sequence goes on from NC_138309.1 coordinate 18,595,096, forward strand.
TAAACCTGCGCTCAAACCTACAGTTTGGTGGTGTCAAACAAGAAGGGCTGGTTTCCTGGACACAGAGAATTTCCATTGAAAGCACTCTTTTAATCAAAGTCTTAATCTGTCTCTGGGAAAGCAGCCCGTCGAGTTTAACATAGGGAAGGGACAATATCACTCATGACAACAGTTTCGTTCACCTAATGATATTATTTCTGTCCAAACGTTGAAATTATGTGAGATAATGATGGAATGACAAAAGTTTTTGTGTGAATATCTTCTGACCAGATCAATCTAACGATTCACTAAGCCAAGGTATCTCCGAATCACCAGACATATTAACACGTGCCCTTTACGGAAGACACTCAAACAGCCTTATCAACACCTTCACGTCAGAACACCCTGTTTGCATCCCAAATGGCACCCTATTCCCCATGTAGTGCACTACTTTTGACCAGGGCTCATAGAACTCTGGACAAAAGTAGTGCACTACACAGGGTATAAAGTGCCATTTGGGAAACAGCCCCTGACATCTGGCTGCTAAGGCCACTCTTTGCTCATTGGTCTGCGCCAGCATATGTATCTGTCCAGCGGTACAGCAAAACCAATTGGATGATGGACTGCTTGACCTTTTTAGAGTTTGATGAGCTGCCTTATCACTTTAAGGGCAGATGGGAGGATTTAGTGCGAGATGGTGGTTGCAAGGGGAGGGGTTCGGGGCAGAACTGGATTCAAATAGTATTTGTTTTCCTTAAAAAAACTTCTGTTTAATTTGAATTAAAGAAAATTGTACCTACACACTGAAGAAGTCTGTAAAGCTGAAATGTCTCTGTACGCTATCCCTGATGCAGTAAAACATTCAAAACATTGAATAATGAAGTAAGCTTTATGCAACATATTTCTGAGGGCAAACCCATTACACCTCTTTGTTTGTCTGAATTTGTGGGTTTTGCGCACCAGCCAAGCTTCTGGGAGAGCGCCATGGTTCTCTTCTAATTGTTTAATTGAGCCTACCTTGAGTATCTGATGGACATAGTATTCCCTTTAGGATCTATTCAACTGGTTTAATTGCGCCATGCAAACTCAATCAAGCACAGCTTCCGTGTTTAACAAATACTATTTGAACCCAGGTCTGGTCGGTGGTTGTGGTTGGGTTGAGCCGATGGGATCAGCTGAGAAAGAGAATTGTCTATCTATCTGACTCTGAGAAGAGAAAACCCGGGGTTGTAATGACAGTCCTGATAGACATCAGCAGGAATCGAGTTACAGCTGGGAACAGGGTAAAGAGGACAGCAAGAGACACGTGAGTCAAAATAGAAAACGGAGAAAGAAAAATCATGTCAAGCATGTCTGACTCTCTCTTTCTCTCTCTCTCTCGGACTCTTTCTCTTCATGCGACAAAACTATTAGAGGGCTGTATTGAATTTTCAAAACAACATCTAAGATACACTGTGGTAACTTATCTCATGCTGTTTTGTAGGATTGTGTTTGTTGGAGTACTAGCAGTGTGACCGTGACAGCAGCAGCTGGAACATGAGATCCTCTCACCTCCCCTGTGGACAAACAGGCAGCAGGGATGAAAGACAAGCCTCTGTGTGGAACAAGACAGGGACTCTCCCTCGTACTACTTCTCTCTGTGTTGCTCTGTCTCTGGATTCAGGTGATTCTTATCTAATGTCAGAACGGGTCTCCCAAGACAGAAAAAAAAGGGAAACGTGAGGTGAAAAAGGGGAATGGTGAGAATGTTGACAGTTCTGGAAGGTTTCCATTGTGTTCATGTCCACATAAATACACAGGAGAGTGTGTTGGTTTTTTCTTGGTATATTGTATATGGGAGAAGATATGGTGTTTTCAGCAACTGTTGTCTGTGCAATGTCCTTTGATGAGGTTTGACATTTTCAAAGCAATGTATAAGACATAAATAACTTATGTGAGTCCCACTCAAGAATGACTCAAAATAATGCTCTGTTTGTTTGTTTTAATAAGAAAATATTGTTTTGGGCCATGTTTGCATAATTATGAATATGCAAGATTCTGTGTTTCCTCTGAGAATGCTCATAGAGTATCATAGACGCTGGTAGAGAGTACATGAATACACAGATGGCTGGAAATAGCCCTATTTGCGCTCGGCAAGATTACCATGTTGAACCCATGGGACGTCATTAAGGAGCAGCTCTTTGCTATCTCTAAATCTCTAATTAACATAACGCAATGCTGATAACTTATTTGAGCATTTAACCCAGATCTATAGTCTAGATCGCAGACACAAGCGCCATACAAGCTAGGCCGGGTTACTGTATAAGCGCTTTATGAAAACTGTAACTGTGGATGTAAAAAGGGCTTTTTGAAGTACATTTAATTTGATTGACAAAGCTGCATAAACAATTACATGTTTAGTGTTGAAGTGTTATATCCTCTCTGGACAATGGTGTAGGTGTCAAATCTCCTTTTATGTACTGTACTGTACTGTACTGTACTGTACTGTACTGTACTACCACACTACTGGGGATGAATGTAGTTAGTGTATAGATCCGGTTCCTGTTAGTGGTGAGATGTCGGCGGGATAAAGAAGGCTGAGAAGAGGTCTGTGGGATTTGAATGGCAGGAGGAAATGACAGGAATGGGTATGCAGGATGTGTGGAGTCCCAGGTCTCCTTTGTAAAGAACCAACTGCAGCAGCAGGATACAGTGTTTTCCACAGCAGCTTTCACACAGGCTTCACAGCGACAGGCGTTTTGCATGAGAGGACTGGTGTGAAGAAAGACGTTGGCAATTCAATGGCAGGAATTCACCTCTGTTTACAATGCTCTCGCATACATAGAGAGAGAGGAATGGAGAGATGGAGAGAGAGGGAGAGAGAGAAAGAGGGGAAAGAGCGAGACAGAGAGAGAGAGAGAGAGAGAGAGAGAGAGCGAGAGCGAGAGTGAGAAGAGCATTGCCGTGCCGAGAGACGTTTGAGCAATATTTACCGTTCTGTAACGGTAGATTGCCAAACCAAATGTGTGTGTTTGTGATAAGGCATTGAGTCTTTCATCTGAAGCAGAAAACTATAAACGGTAGATCTATCAGGGCACCCGTTTCTGTGAGTGTAGGAAGCAGTTGCTGCATGTACAAAGGAAAAGCAATTTTTTCATCCAAAACAACAGGCCTCTTCTCATTTACTTCATGTTAATTACTCTTACAGTCAGTGTCTTTTGCTAACGGAATTTTGTTGGGAGACTCAGTCATGTTAATTTGCATTCTTTTGAAAAATGCATGAATTAATTTAAGGGAACAGGTGGGGATTCGTCTTCACTTATTGCACACTAAAGACTTGCCTTGAGTCGTTACATCGCCAGACACTGTTTAGTTTCACTATTGGGAAGCAACGGGTGAAACACTAACACAGATGCCAGCCCTGCTTATCAGGGTGCTGTCTCATCTTTCAAAACTGAGATCTCTTGCCAAGAATCCAAGACATGGGAAAACATAACAGCTTGATTTCATGGGTTATTAACTTTGTGTCATGCAGAACCCTACAATATGTGTGTCTGCTAAGTCATCTATATCTAATGATAGCCAGCCAATACAGGAGGAGTTCCTCAGGCATGTGTCATGTTACCAGTGCTATTTATTTCATATGCACATGATTGTCGGAATTATTCAGCAAATTGTCTCAATCATCAAATTGTAGTCAGTCTTACTCCGCTTAACTGTCCATTTCAAAACAGAATTCCCATCAGTCGCACAACAAAAACCCTTCACACCAACACTGATACAACACTGACACAACAACTCTAAAAGTGAAAATCCATAGGTAAATATCCATATGGTTCTCCAGTCCCTGCTACACATAGAATATGCCCTCGGTAAGACTAACAAGACACCTAATGAAAATAATCTTTGGAGGTCAGTGTGCCATATAAGACACCCGGCCGGAGTAACGGAGTGCAGCAGAACACGGTTTCATAATGAAGACGCAGAGGTCAAGTTGCTCAGCACACAGTAATAACCTCTAGGTCTGGGCTGCGGAGGATATCTAATTCTCTGCCCATACTACTTGGTCTTACTTCCTCCAGTCAGACCCGTCCGCAAAGAAAGGAGGTCTGAATACGGATTTCTGCTTTTCTATAAGGAAGGAAGTCATTGCACAAAGCATGACTAAACTGAAATAGTCCTGTTCATTCAGAGTTAAATTAATTCAGTGCTACAGGCATCATGAAGTTCAATGCACTACAATGATTAAAGCGACCTAACATATGCTTCATTACGAAGAAATGTTGCACCGTATGCTAGTGAATGGGAATTACTGACACAAATGTTCTCATTTTGGTTCCCTATTGTTGTATCCTAATAAAACACAGGCATGATGTGTCGCGGCCTCCTGCTGTTTCAATGCAAGCGAGCCTTAGCCCCTGACATGCATACGGTAACAGCTGGTCAGAAACGACTTCCGCAGAAGTAAATTAGAAATGGAAAACCGCTTTCATGCTACGCGAGGAGGAGAAAAAGCTGGAGGCCGGTTTTAACAGTACTTTAAGAGATAGGACTCTTCACTGGAGCAGTCTAGAGGTCATGTAGCTAGGTCTAAAACACTGTTTAATGTCTTCCAGGTGATGCTGATTCTTGGACCTAGCCTGACTGGGCTGCGTCTGAAATGGCACCCAATTGCCTATGTAGCATCCCTATGGGCCCTGGTTAAAAGTAGGGCACTACGTAGGGAATAGGGTGCCATTCTGGATGTACATGGGCCTAGCCTGGGGTATCTCACAGGCTTCAGTGCTGTTCTTGGTCCAGAATAGATCTGGTGGTCAGCCAGATGGAGGGTGGTGGAGAGAGTCAGATGGAGAGGGAGAATGAAGGAGAGGAGGTGAATGTGATAAATGGGTTTGGTGGAAGTCGGAGCACTCAATCTCTTGCCAGGATTTTTTTCTTCTGTCAAAGCAGATCTCGTGGACATACCTCTTCCTTTGATTTGAGTTAACTGTGCAGCTTGAGTGAGGTGAAAAGGCTGTGAACTCTTAAGCAACCTTATGATCATTGGCGCTAAGTTAACTATTATTCATGTGACTGGTTAATAACAGACACCAAGACTAAGCAGCTGAGATGTCACTCATTGGCTATGCCAGCCAGGTAGAATTCATTTAAACATGGCCTTTGGAAAGGATCTTAAAAGACTTACAAAGAACCTTTCATTAAAATGCTGATCCAGTCAGAAATGTGACTCAGAAAAACACAAACTTGCCAAGGAAAGAAAAGTCTGCCTTGCCTTGTCAGGAATATACATTGATATACCAAAAGAAAAGGGCAGAGAAGTGCCATCTCTCTCTCTCTCTCTCTCTCTCTGTTGTAATTGTTCTACACCGCAAGCTTCATCAGCAGTTTCTCTCCATTTGAAAACAGACATGGGATTATGCAAGAAAGGCAACATCCACAGGCGGTGTGTCCCAAATGACACCCTATTCCCTATATAGTGCACTCCTTTTGATCAGAGGGTTCTGGTCAAAATGTGTGCACTACTGTATATAAGAAATAGGGTGCCATTTGGGACACACAGACAAGTATCTAGGTAACACACCAACAACCCCCTCTACTGCCTCTCTGTTGTCTTCATAGCTGCTGATTCCGGGAAACTGTGAAGGCAAGGCTGAAAACCCCAACTCAACAGTCAAATCAACTGTCAGACAGGCAGAACAGCAAAATACAGTCAGCATACAGAGAACATAACATGGTGGGTTGGCATCAAGGTCAAAGGAAAGATAACTTCTAACTGCATATATCTGCTTTTACGTTCCTAAAAGACGATTTATGCTTGATCCGGTAATGCGGTCCAGAGGCTCCGTACGGAGGGTGTGACGCAATTGTGGAACATCCGGAGGCTTGCGGATGCCAAATCAAGCTCTCTGCGGCGATGACATGCGCCTCCCATGTTTTTTAACAATGTGGCGGACTCCACATAGCTCTGTATAGCTCCGCATTGACATGATTGGTTGACGATAGGTGGGGGCAGTACATCCTGTATAAACACAAACTCAACTTCCTTGACAACAAACGTGGAGAACTTTGACGAAAAGCTATTAGAAAAAAGTTCACAAATAAAAGAGATCTTTATGATACCTTGTGTTTGGATTCCAAAGACACAAATTAGTTTGAACTCCTGGAAAGAGATCAGGGAGGTAATGGTGATAAATGGGATAAAGAAAGCCGCATTGGCTCACATTCAACAAATCTGATATAACAAAGTGGATATTTGTCAAATCCGTCATGATATATGTATTGTAAAAGGCCCATAATGTGGTTACTAAAATCTGATTTGGTGTATACTAAACAAAAATATACTGCTCAAAAAAATAAAGGGAACGCTTAAACAACACATCCTAGATCTGAATGAAAGAAATAATCTTATTAAATACTTTTTTCTTTACATAGTTGAATGTGCTGACAACAAAATCATACAAAAATAATCAATGGAAATCCAATTTATCAACCCATGAAGGTCTGGATTTGAAGTCACACTCAAAATTAAAGTGGAAAACCACACTACAGGCTGATCCAACTTTGATGTAATGTCCTTAAAACAAGTCAAAATGAGGCTCAGTAGTGTGTGTGGCCTCCACGTGCCTGTATGACCTCCCTACAATGCCTGGGCATGCTCCTGATGAGGTGGCGGATGGTCTCCTGAGGGATCTCCTCCCAGACCTGGACTAAAGCATCCGCCAACTCTTGGACAGTCTGTGGTGCAACGTGGCGTTGGTGGATGGAGCGAGACATGATGTCCCAGATGTGCTCAATTGGATTCAGGTCTGGGGAACGGGCGGGCCAGTCCATAGGATCAATGCCTTCCTCTTGCAGGAACTGCTGACACACTCCAGCCACATGAGGTCTAGCATTGTCTTGCATTAGGAGGAACCCAGGGCCAACTGCACCAGCATATGGTCTCACAAGGGGTCTGAGGATCTCATCTCGGTACCTAATGGCAGTCAGGCTACCTCTGGCGAGCACATGGAGGGCTGTGCGGCCCCCCAAAGAAATGCCACTCCACACCATGACTGACCCACCGCCAAACCGGTCATGCTGGAGGATGTTGCAGGCAGCAGAACGTTCTCCACGGCGTCTCCAGACTCTGTCACGTCTGTCACGTGCTCAGTGTGAACCTGCTTTCATCCGTGAAGAGCACAGGGCGCCAGTGGCGAATTTGCCAATCTTGGTGTACTCTGGCAAATGCCAAACGTCCTGCACGGTGTTGGGCTGTAAGCACAACCCCCACCTGTGGACGTCGGGCCCTCATACCACCCTCATGGAGTCTGTTTCTGACCGTTTGAGCAGACACATGCACATTTGTGGCCTGCTGGAGGTCATTTTGCAGGGCTCTGGCAGTGCTTCTCCTGCTTCTCCTTGCACAAAGGCGGAGGTAGCGGACCTGCTGCTGGGTTGTTGCCCTCCTACGGCCTCCTCCACGTCTCCTGATGTACTGGCCTGTCTCCTGGTAGCGCCTCCATGCTCTGGACACTACGCTGACAGACACAGCAAACCTTCTTGCCACAGCTCGCATTGATGTGCCATCCTGGATGAGCTGCACTACCTGAGCCACTTGTGTGGGTTGTAGACTCCGTCTCATGCTACCACTAGAGTGAAAGCACCGCCAGCATTCAAAAGTGACCAAAACATCAGCCAGGAAGCATAGGAACTGAGAAGTGGTCTGTGGTCCCCACCTGCAGAACCACTCCTTTATTGGGGGTGTCTTGCTAATTGCCTAGAATTTCCACCTGTTGTCTATTCCATTTGCACAACAACATGTGAAATTTATTGTCAATCAGTGTTGCTTCCTAAGTGGACAGTTTGATTTCACAGAAGTGTGATTGACTTGGAGTTACATTGTGTTGTTTAAGTGTTCCCTTTATTTTTTTGAGCAGTGGATAAACGCAACATGTAAAGGGTTGGTGCCATGTTTCATGTGTTCCATATGCACAAAAAGCCTATTTCTCTCAAATGTTGTGCACAAATTAGTTTACGTCCCTGTTAGTGAGCATTTTTCCTTTGTCAAGATAATCCATCCACCTGACAGGTGTAACATATCAAGAAGCTGATTAAACAGCATGATCATTACACAGGTGATCCTTGAGCAGGGGAAAATAAAAGTCCTAAAATGTGCAGTTTTGTCAAACAACACAAGGCCACAGATGTCTCAAGTTTTGAGTGTGCAATTGGCCTGCTGACTGCAGGAATGTCTAGCAGAGCGGTTGCCAGAGAATTGAATGTTCATTTATCTACCATAAGCTGCCTCCAACGTCTGTCAGAAAATTTGCCAGTACGTCCAACCGACCTCACAACCGCAGACCACGTGTAACCACGCCAGCCCAGGAGCTCCACATCAGGCTTCTTTAGCTGCGGGATTGTCTGAGGAGGTTGTTGCTGAGGAGTATTTTTTGTTTGTAATAAAGCCCTTTTGTGGGGAAAAACTCATTTGGATTGGCTGGGCCTGGCTATCCAGTAGGTGGCTGTGCCCCTGCCCAGTCATATGAAATCCATAGATTAGCGCCAAATACATTGATTTCAATTGACTGATTTCTTTCTATGAACTGTAACTCGGTAAAATATTTCAAAATGTTGCATGTTGCGTTTATATTTTTGTTCAGTATATTTTGCTGTTTCTCTGCATAACATTTAAAAGTTGTTCCTTTTCAGGTTTAGAAGAAGTGACAGCTAAATGCTAACTCCCGTTCGTATAAGCTGTATGCTAGCATAGCTAGCATACAGAAATCAGTGTTGGTAGTCTTTTTTAACTGTAATGCAGTCGATTGATGACGATGACATGAACATGTATTTGGGTTGACATTTATTGTATACAAGCATTATACTCAGATTTATACATCGGCATAGTGTGAAATACTGTACACATATAAACAAAGCCTAAATGTAGGACCATTTTGTTGGGGGGGGGGGGGGGGGGAATGGGGAGATTTAGGATGGAGATGCATGTGGGAAAATGGTGCAGACTTTTTACTTCATCCTATTTTGGCTTGAGTTTTTAGCAATTGCTGTCATTTTATTACCATACAATTTAACAATGAAGTACTGTATTGCGGTTTGCTGTATGCTTACTGCAGCATTCTGTAAATTATGGTGCATTGTGGAAAAAATGTAGGGGACGGGAAAGAATTGCTGGCTCATTAACATATTTAGTGGCGTGCCTTGTAAGTGGCTATACATGTTGATCCAATTAGGGAGAATGATGTACCAATTGAATTGATATATGGTAGTAGTGCCCTTACAGTTTAATGCATGTAGAAGAAAGGGGACAGATCAGAGTAACAGTGGGTCTTGCACAGTTAATGGTTGAATATTAAGCTATGTCATTTTAATCTGTTTTGTCCTGTAAACACAAGAGTGTGCAAAGCTGTCATCAAGACAAAGTGTGGCTACTTTGAAATATGTAAAATATATTTTGATTTGTTTAACACTTTTTGGCTACTACATGATTCCATATGTGTTATTTCATAGTTTTGATGTCTTCACGATTATTCTACAATGTAGAAAATAGTAAAAAATAAAGAAAAACCCTTGAATGAGTAGCTGTGTCCAAACTTTTCACTGGTACTGTAAATATTTATTTTTTAAGTATATTTTCCTTTATTATTTCTCCCTAACCCTAACACCCCTCCCCGAATTGGAATAAACTCATGGACAACAACACTTAGGCTTCTATTCCCAGCTTATACATACTATATACATTTTACGGACACAATATATTTTACAATAGTTATCGTTTGTTTGTTTTTAGTCCCATCCTTCAACCCATTCCATCTATTTCTGAAGACCATCCATTTTTTTTAATCTATTTACCATATATTTTTAACTGTGATGTTTCACAAAAGTTGGGAATCTATATATATATTTTACAGACACAGTATATTTTACATTAGTTATCTTATTTTTAGTCCCACTCTTCAGCTCCACTCAAACCCTAACATATATTTCTGAACACCGTCCAGTTTTGATTTCTATTTGATATATATTTTTCAACTGTGCTGTGATGTTTCACAAAAGTTCTGAACTTTTCTATTCTCATAGTTTCTACAGATTGTAAATTAAATATATTTTTTTTTGCTAAAAGTATTATTATATTATTGATCAAAATTGACTATGACTTTCAAATCACCCAACAGTGCTATTTGCAGAGTTATCTCCAGGTAATATCTGTATTTTCTGGTGGATTACATTTAAATTGCAACCAACTTTCTATGACTTGTTATAAAAATAGCTATATTTTGGAGATTATTTCATTTTCAAATAACCGAAAGTGAGAGGTTGTTATCTGAATAACGGGAAAAGGGTTCAGATTTAAGTATAACTTTAGTGTGACTGAAGCCTTACTGAGAGGTCTTATGCTTTAATATTTAATCACTTCTGCCCTCCAAATTCATATTCATTATATAAATAGGCCCATTTCATTTTGTCTGGCTTGCCAATTTAAAAAATGAGTTGCTAGGTGTAGGCAAGGCCATAAGCAAATAGGTAAACTGGGATATGAATAAAGAGTTAACTAGTGGGATTTTTACAGGTATTTTCCTTTCAACTGTAGCAAGATCTGATATATTTTTGCTAACTTTCTATTAAAATGTATTCACCGTCAGACCATTTTATTGGTAAACTACACAGTAATCTACATTTGTTTTGTTTTTTGTGAACCAATACATGCTGTAGGCAAATTTTACAGTATTGTACTGTGTCATTGCTGTACATTTTCCTGTTAGTTACTGGAAGCAAGTTAATGTGAATATTACAGTAATGCACTTTGCGCTAGCCAGAGATGAGTAAAGATACATCCAAAAGTTTTCTTGTTACAAATAGAGGATATTTGGAAGACCAACGTATCTTTAATACAACAACATTCCCAGTAACGATTACAGAAATGTTTACTTCCTATGACTGTGATATGTGTTTTTCTTTATCAACTTAGAGGAATGCACTGAATGTAAGTCACTCTGGACAAGAGTGTCTACTAAATGACCAAAATGTACATGTAAAAAATGCAAAGCTCACTGCTGGGTATTATTTTACTCAAACTTTGTATTTTGATCAAATTTGGCCTTGTTTGGGGGCAGAGGTCATTATAATAATACCCAGCAGTGTGCTTTGCAATTGCTCATTTTTACATTTACATTTTGCTCATTAAGCAGATGCTCTTGTCTAGAGCGACTTACAATCAGTGTACTAAACTAAGGTAAACAAGAATATACCACAGTCATAGCAAGTCAAAATACTATGTCACTGTTGTCATGACTACTTGCAAGTATGTATTTGTATAAAAAAAAAATATATATATGTATTATAATTAATCTGTTTCAAAATAGGCCAGATGAATTGTAGTTCAGGCCAGTGAACTACAAATTACAAAACAGGTATTGAAAGTATTGAAATACATATATTAAACACATGTAACATAAATACTGGCTGTCACTGGCACTAGCTGCCTGCACTGTAAATCTGCTACAGTTTACTAACCACCGTGCTTCCAGTAATGCACTGTAATTCTAGAAATACGGCATGTTACTGTAGTCAGGTGTTCCAGTAATATGCTTGAAATTTGTGTTACAGTAAAGGTCCAGTAAACGTACAGTAATCTATTGGCTACTGTGCTGGTTCTCTACACTACTTCCCTACGCTCACCTGTTAAAAACCCTGTTCTTTCTCTAATTTCATAGTGTCTTTATCTGTTTTCAATGCATTGCATTCATAGTGACAAGCATGAATGGCTCATTGTCTTCCTACTCTCTTTGTGAACTCTTTCTAAAACAAGATGAGGAAATGTCAAAAGGACCCACAAGAAGAAGACTGTGTAAAAAGCAATTAGTGTGAAGAGAGGGCAGTGTGAATGGGGGGGGGGGTTAGATATGATAGAAAATTGCTTTGACAACAGTATTACCCACTGAATGTAAAGTATGAAAAATCACATGATTTCACATGTGACATTTCCACATGTGAATTCATGTGAAACCATGTGTTTTTGGAACAATTCACATGTAAAGATGTGGATTTTCACATGTGATTGCATAACTTTTCACATGAGATTTCACAGGTGATGCCCTGCAAACAGAAATGAGTCATTATAATAAACACACAGTGCTTTCAACTTACATATTTGACTACATCGCATATGTTTATATAATAATTATTATTCAACATGTCATTACCTGGGATAGAAACTCACAGCCTCTTGGTTTGCTGCATCATGATCGTCCTATACAGAAAACTATACAGAAAACCCTCAAATTGCTGAAATAAGTAAATGGAATCAATGATGAGAGAATATTCAGATTAACTGATAACTACAATAGCAGTCCAGATGGCACTCTTTTGCTAAGTGCAGAGATGTATTATAGGTAATTAATGTGTAGGGAAATTCTGAGAATGCTTGTGGAGCAGCAGAACAGTCAGTGTACCTCAAATCCAGAGGTTAATGAGTTCAAATCCCATTTGGGATTATACTTTAGCTGAACAGTGGTACCAAATAAACTTGCACATGTAAAAGTTTCAAAACCATTCCAACATGTGTTCCAAAAACACGTTTTCAAATGTGAAGTATTCCAACAACACGTTTTCACATGGTTTCACATGTGAAATTTCAGTGTAAACATGAAACTACACTGTTAGCCTTTGCTGTTAATTTTGTTGAACATTTTTGTCATGTTAAAGTACATTTCTACAGTAATTGGATACTGTATTAGCGTTTTGCTATATATTTACTGTCAATTGCAATGCACTTGGTTGGGTAGGCTACGTTTTGGCCTGTCCTGCAAACTCACTTGGCATGCCTCCACTTGCAATTGAATTTAAACGTGTAGGATATTTTACATGCGCTTATAATGTTATAGTAAGTGACCGGCTACTGAGTTGCTGTGAAAATAGTGGAAACAACTTTTAATGTATTTCTACAGCTGAACTATATATTGTCAGTAAATATACAACAAAGAACTGTAGTCAGGAAGTACACACATTCCAATTCTAATTCCAATTATTTTCAATACTGCAAAATTAGGAAGTGGAATTGGATTTACTTTCTGAATTGACTAGAACTTAAATGGAGTTGACCTCAACATTGGTTAGCACTCTTGGGACACAACTAGGACTGTGGCTTTGGCCATGGCAGAGTTTGACCACAGATTTATTGGCAAGAATACATTTCTGCACTTTACTAAAAGTTTCCTGGAACCAAGTAAATTATTGTGAGATTATCTGACAACACCAACAAAAAAGTAGCAGTGCTCAGGGACACTTAACATTAAGGCCTAGATTCAATCAGATCAAGCATAAACACATGATTGCCGACACCTGTATAGCTGGCGTTTGGCAGTGTCGGAGGTGTAACTGCGTTACGATACAGTGTTGTTCTCTGGTGTACAAGAAGGTCAAAGGTACACATAAGGGACCTTCAGAGGTACACATAGGAACTCACATGGTACTAGTCGGTACCTTATAGGGTACATGTGCGGATAACATAGTATAACATAACATTTTTCTACCCTATATTCAATTTAATGCTGCGTTCATTTTTAACAGTTGTGAAGTCATAAATAGCAGTTGGATGGATTCACGTGGTTTGAATTGAGAAATACTGATTGGCCAACAAACTGTGTAAACCATAAACTAAAAGTACAGCTATCATGCCTGTAAACAAATGATAGTGTCCAAAAACCATACTAATGAATTGCTTTTTATTAATAATGTTTTGTTATTGCATTTAACTGCCAAAAATGCTGTTATAAAGGTAACTTTAGTAGGTGACGTCAGAGGTCAGCATGTGGGAGAAGTGGGAGCTCAGGATGATAGACGAGTTTCCCACTAGTAATTACAAGTTGGAGGGCCATTCAAGTAGATGTTTTCCAGTCGTATGTCGTAGATTCCTTCTTCCCACTTGTTTACGAACGGAGCATGATGCTGTGTTAACAAGCTAGTCGGAACTAGGAAATGTCTGACTTGCTAACTGGTTGTTAACTGGTTGTTAGTTAATCACGTGCCGCGTTCAATAAATTAGCAAGTCAGAAATGTCAGAGTTTCTTAGTTCCGACTAGCATGTGAACACGGCTATACTGCACTTTGAAATGTAGGCGGGTCAATGTGCTGGCGAGGCACATTAGCATATTTGGAGGCATGGTCTAAAATAAGTTGCGTTTGTGCCAACCGTCAGTCAGAATGTTGTACCAGTTTAAGTGATTTCATCATTGTATTGCTGAAAGTTGAGCACCAGTTTTGATACTGTTTAGTTATCCAATATGTGTAAGGGATTGTGACAATCAAGCACTTAATGGCAGCTGGTTCACAGAATGGTGATGTTTCATTTTCAATCATTTACTGTAGCTAGACCATCACATTCACTGACCTGATGGTCTTGTAGGAAATTGAGTACGACGATGACATGGTGACCAGTTATAAAGGAAATATTGTATGGCTCTTTTGTAGTATGTGCACTCACGTCGGCCTCTAACAAGGCCGTAGAACTGACAGCTTTGTGTATATTAACAGAATACAATTGCAAGTTCAAATCCCCAAAGAATGTATGTATACTTTACGACATCAAGTGTCCTTGAGTACTGCTGGTTTTACATTAATGTTACCTTGGTGCTGATAATTGGACAATTATTTATTTGATTCTGGGCAGTTTTCAACAAAGTGCAGAAATGCATTCTTGCCAATAAGTGGCTCATATCTTTTTCACAGTCACGGATCTGGTGGTGTAGCTGCACTGTAGAGGGACATTTCAGGTTGCTAGAAACTCAGCAGTTATGCATTCAAGTCCAATTTAAGGGTAAGTCCCACTTGTGGTCACACTACAAGATTTTACAATAATTGTAATCAGAATACAGCAGCATGCTGTCATTTTATAGAAAGAACACCTTTGTTTTTGTATATATTTACTTTCATTTTTACTGCAACTTTAGGCAAAGCACAGAAGCATATTATTGGCAGTAAATATATATAGCCAATCTCCATTACACCCAGAGAACTGGTGGCACAGCAGAAGCTTAGGTAGATAGCAACCACGAGGTTTTGAGTTCAAATCACAAGTTAGGTTGTGTCATAAGCATACAGCATCATACTGTCCTTTCACATTAACACCTTCATTTAGCTGTAAAAAGACAGTACAATATTCATGATATCACTTGTTTAAATGTTGCATCCCTATGTTGTGTCATTTATTTCACATTCATTTCACATGAGATCATGCTCTGGCATGCCTAAACATGTGATCACGTGCAGCTTTATGTTATCACATGTTATCACATTAACTTCACATTCAAATCACATGAGATCCCACGAGATCACGTGTTTATACCGTAAGGGTAGACACACACAGATACAAACACACACACGCACGCACGCAAACACACAGAAACATAAAAAATATAAAAATAAATACATCTGGTTTTCATTTTCAAATAAATATTTTACAGCCAGCACAGGACAGTAATCATAAACCACAATAATACGTTTTCCACTAAACCTTGGTACAAAACCTGTTCTGTAAGTAGCCCAGGGGTGTTAATGTGGTGAAAATGACTGCACTCTTAAGGTTTCCTGCGCTGGCATTAATGGCCATGTGTAATTTCATGGGGTAGTAAAGTTTAATAGCGTAATAAACCAAGGAAAATACAGTACTGTACACATGATGCAATGCTATAGCTATTTGCATAGATGGCTATTTAAACAGGCAATTTAATGGAGTACTGAACCGCTCAGGGCCTAATCAACAGATCTGTCAATTAAACACAAGGGCTCAACATTGTATCACTAATAACTTCAATATTAGTGGATCAACAATTATAGACTCCCACTACTAAACACACTGACCATTATAGCTATAAAACTGGAAGGGAGAGCAAACATGGATGTTGCACTGGCACATGACACAATGGGCAAGTACTATATTTTCCTGATCTACCCAGCAACATTTTATCAAAGAGACAGGAGATTAAAAAGGATTGAGATAGCAAGTCTTCAGGCTTGGGGTCTACGATGAGGCAACCGAGGTGATTCTACCCCAAGGAGAAGGTACTGATAGTGGATGATTGCCTGTGCTGTGTGTGTGTGTGTGTGTGTGTGTGTGTGTGTGTGTGTGTGTGTGTGTGTGTGTGTGTGTGTGTGTGTGTGTGTGTGTGTGTGTGTGTGTGTGTGTGTGTGTGTGTGTGTGTGTGTGTGTGTGTGTGTGTGTGTGTGTGTGTGTGTGTGCGTGTCTGTGTGTGTGCGTGTCTGTGTGTGGATGTGTATGTGTAAGTGAAATCAAATCAAAGTTTATTGGTCACGTGCACACGGTAGAGTGAAATGCTTGCACGCTAACTGTCCTCAACATTGCAGATCAATATCAATCAAGAATCAAATGTCAAATGCAAAAGTTAAAAAAATGACAAGTATTAAGAACTTGGGGAGGCTGAGTTGAGCAGGTTCCTAGTTCAGCTGTGATAAGGAAAGCCAATACTGTGGGGAAACAGAGGAGAGGAGAGAGACCAGTGATTGCCCCCTAGAGTCTATTGATGCACCGGTGCATAATAAGTAACATAATAAAGAATCGCCATCAAAACCAGTCAGTTTAAGATCGAGATATCAGGGTTTTTTTGCATGGGCTTCATCTCAATCCACTTCCTCCTGCATCTGCGGTGGAAAGTGGCCAAACTAAAATGGTGTTTGTCAGACCATGAGACAAAACGTCTGTGTCCCCGCGGCCTATGTGGCATCGATATGAGTCAGAAACCCTTATTCTACTGTCAAAATTGACTACAAAGTGTAAATAGGATAACTTTGGTCATAAAGATCGCCTCATCTAAAAGGAAGTTTGGAACATCCGTCCGTCACAACGGGTAAATTAAGGTTGTGTTTTGATTTGACGATGTCCATTTGCATACTAACATGGGATGAACAGCTGCAGTGATTGCTCTCTATCCAATAGCATGGACAGTGAGACAGACCTCCCAAGCAGCTCCGACTTTGTTTACATAAGACAATACGTCGCACATTTTTGTAACTTAATACTGCACCAAACACCTTAGTTAGATGTACATTTGCGCAACTAAAACGCCCTCTGCAAAAATGTCAAAAATAATTACATGTTTCTTGAGTTATCTTAGATTCATTCTGGGGATTTTGAGGAAGTGAAATAGGCTTCTGTCTCTACAGTGTCTCATGGGGGACAAAACATCATTAACCATTAATGCGGAAACACACATCCAAGACTGACTTTCTTTTTCTTCTAATGAGCATCAGAAAAACACACGTGGCTCTTTAAAGGGATACTTTAGGATTTTGGCAATGAGGCCATTTAGCTACTTCCCCAGAGTGAGATGAAATTGTGGATACCATTATTATGTCTCTGTGTCCAGTATGAAGGAAGTTAGAGGTAGTTTTGTGAGCCAGTGATAATTAGCATTAGCACAATGACTGAAAGTCTATTGGTGTATGCTAGAGAGAGAGAGAGAGAGAGAGAGAGAGAGAGAGAGAGAGAGAAAGAAAGAGAGAGGGGGGGATGGAATCCATACCAGCTGAATGGAAGAGCACACCCTAAGATTGCTTTGGAGGGTCTGAATGTGATGGACACTTAAGGTGGATATCCACATTATTTTCCTGGCAGCACAATCTTATTCATTCTCAACCGTGGGTAATGGAGGTAAAGTGCATGTTTCAAATGGCACCCTATTCCCTATATAGTGCATTGCTTTTGACCAGGGCCCTGTGGTGGGCACCATATAGGGAATAGGGTGCCATTTGAGACTCAACCACAGATACCAGGTGCAGCTCTAGGTCTGCTTTCAATTCAGTGAGGCAGGCAGGTCTCAGTGCCAACCCAAATTTGATAAACGTTTTATTGTTGGCCTACCCACTGTGCTAGGCTGTGGCTCCACTGTTGTAAAAACCATCCGGACAAAGCAGTGGGAGATTAAAAGGGAGATATGGAGTGGGGGGTGGAGATGGGGGAGAGAAAGAGAGTGAGAGATGGAAATACAGAAAGAGGGGAGAGAAAGAGATAGCACCTAGTGAGGATTTTGATTAAATATTCTGTTTTCTGTAACGCGCTCATCCCAATCAAAGATGTGGAAGGCTTTCAACTTGTCGATGCGTGGCTAATGACTAGGTGATTAATCACCTTCTGTCGCTGCTCTGAATATGTGCATGTGTCTGTGTGTGCTCAAGTGTGTGTGCGTACGTGTTTCTCCCCACTCAATGTGAAAACACTGTCAACCAGACACGGCGAAGCGGGATCACCAAAATACAGTTACCACTCTCTGTTTGTTAACAAAGTGTCATATTCTCTCATTGTCTGGTGAGAGAAAGAGAGCTGAGAGTTAGCTCTACTCAAGAACTGATTATTGTCCATTAGTGTGTGTAGGGTACTGTGGTGTGGCCCAACAGGATTACAGTTGATTCAAAGAGACTGAAAAGGGGATTTTCAGAATCATCTGTGTGTGTTAAAAGGCTTTTGTGTGAGACTGATGCAGCACTTCGACTCCTGTTAGTCTTAGCTATACCCAGAACAGGGAGCAAAGGTTGCTAAGTGACCCTGTTGCTGCTAGCGACATGCGAGATATGTCAACAAGATTATGCAATCTCCTGATTCAACTCTTAAGGCAACTATACAATCAGGTCTCCTTCGTGAAAAAGGTCTTCTGACTTCAGTGAGACTTGGTTAAATAAACAGACAAGAACATTTCCTGTGTTTGGGCTAGATCAGGTATTCCCAAACTGGGGATTCCTACCCCAGGTCTACGCGCAATGCCGTCAGAGGTACACCAAACAAAAATGTGATTCACATAAAAAAATATAGATGTACAGTTGAAGTCGGAAGTTTACATACACCTTAGTCAAATACATTTAAACTCAGTTTTTCACAATCCCTGACATTTAATCTTCGTAAAAATTCCCTGTCTTAGGTCAGTTAGGATCACCACTTTATTTTAAGAATGTGAAATGTCAGAATAGGAATAGAGAGAATGATTTATTTTAGCTTTTATTACTTTCATCACATTTCCAGTGGGTCAGAAGTTTACATCCACTATATTCGTATTTTGTAGCATGACTGATGTCTTGAGATGTTGCTTCAATATATCCACATAATGTTCCTTCCTCATGATGCCATCTATTTTGTGAAGTGCACCAGACCCTCCTGCAGCAAAGCACCCCCACAACGTGACGCTGCCACCCCCGTGCTTCACGGTTGGGATGGTATTCTTCGGCTTGCAAGTCTCCCCCTTTTTCCTCCAAAAATAATGATGGTCATTATGGCCAAACAGTTCTATTTTTGTTTCATCAGACCAGAGGACATTTCTCCAAAATGTACGATCTTTGTCCCCATGTGCAGAAGAAACCACTGCGCCGGTTTTGGCGCAGTGGTTTCTTCCTTGCTGAGCGGCCTTTCAGGTTATGTCAATATAGGACTCGTTTTACTGTGGATATAGATACCTTTGTACCTGTTTCCTCCAGCATCTTCACAAGGTCCTTTGCTGTTGTTCTGGGATTGATTTGCACTTTTTGCACCAAAGTACGTTAATCTCTAGGAGACGAACGTGTCTCCTTCCTGAGCGGTATGATGGCTGCGTGGTCCCATGTTGTTTATACTTGCGTACTATTGTTTGTACAGATGAACGTGGTACCTTCAGGCGTTTGGAAATTGCCCCCAAGGATGAACCAGACTTGTGGAGGTCTTGTCACGTTCGTCGTAGGAATTGGACCGAAATGCAGCAGGAATGTGAATACTCATCTTCTTTATTGAGAAGAAAACCAAACAGACACTTAAACAAAAACAACGACGAAAAAACAGTCCTGTGAGGCACACAGCTACACACGGAACAACTACCCACAAAAACCCATGATAAAACACCCCTATTAAATAGGACCTTCAATTAGAGGCAACGAGGACCAGCTGCCTCCAATTGAAGGTCAACCCAATAAACTAAGCATAGAAATAGAATAACTAGACACAGACATAGAAATAGACTAACATAGAACATCAACCAAAAACCCCGAAACACATAAAACAAACACACCCCTGCCATGCCCTGACCAAACTACAATAACAAATAACCCCTTATACTGGTCAGGACGTGACAGTATCCCCCCCCCCCCCCCCCCCCCCAAAGGTGCAGACCCCGGATGCACCTGAAACAAAAACGAACAAAACAATAACCCACAACAAAAAATCAAAAAACTACAGGGGAGGGAAGGGAGGGTGGCCACCATCACCGACGGTTCTTGTGCAACACCCCCCCTCCCTAATCCTCCTACCACGGAGGTGGCTCAGGCTCCGGCCTTTGTCCCCAACCCAACCTGTCCACCCCCGCTGGAGACCTCGGGCTGAGGCGCATCGCTGGAGACCTCGGGCTGATGCGCGTCGCTGGAGACCTCGGGCTGATGCGCGTCGCTGGAGACCTCGGACTGGAGGGCGACTCTGGAGCTCCGGACTGGAGGGGGACTCTGGGAGCTCCGGACTGAAGGGCAACTCTGGGAGCTCCGGACTGGAGGGCGACTCTGGCTGCGCCGATTCCGGACTGTAGGGCGACTCTGGCTGCGCCGATTCCGGACTGTAGGGTGACTCTAGCTGCGCCAATTCCGGACTGTAGGGCGACTCTAGCTGCGCCAATTCCGGACTGTAGGGCGACTCTGGCTGCGCCGGTTCCGGACTGTAGGGCGCCTCTGGCTGCGCCGGTTCCGGACTGTAGGCTGTCTCTGCAGGCTCCGGACTGTGGGCCGTCTCTGTCCATTCCGGACTGTGGGCCGTCTCTGTCCGTTCCGGACTGTGGGCCGTCTCTGCAGGCTCCGGACTGTGGGCCGTCTCTGTCCGTTCCGGACTGTGGACCGTCTCTGTCGGTTCCGGACTGTGGGCCGTCTCTGTCGGTTCCGGACTGTGGGCCGTCTCTGTCGGTTCCGGACTGTGGGCCGTCTCTGTCGGTTCCGGACTGTGGGCCGTCTCTGTCGGCTCTGGACTGTAGGACGTCGCCGGAAGCACTGGACGGGGCACTATTGACGGAAGCTCTAGATGGGGCACTGTTAACGGACGCTCTAGACGGGGCACTGTCGCCGGAAGCTCTAGGCGGGGCACTGTCGTCGGAGGCTCTGGACGAGGACTGCGCACTGAAGGCCTGATGCGTAGGGCTGGCTTTGGAGGCGCCAGACTGGGGACACACACCACAGGGCTAGTGCGAGGAGCAGGAGCAGGATGAACTGGACTGGGCTGATGCACTGGAGGCCTGGTACTGGAGGTACCAGACTGGAGACACGCACCCCAAGGCTAGTGCAAGCAGCGGGAAGAGGACGTACTGGACTGGGCTGACGCACAGGAGGCCTGGTGCGTGGTGCTGGCTTTGGAGGTGCCAGACTAGGGACACGCACCTTAAGGCTAGTACGAGGAGCAGGAACAGGGTAAACCAGACCCTGAAGATGTATTGGAGGTCTGGAGCGTACGGCCTGCACAACCCTTCCTGGCTGAGTGCTCAATATAGCCTGGCCACGCTGAGGAGCTTCTATCGATGGCACCGGCCTCTAAATGCTTCTTCGCAATACAGTGCGCATTTCCGCATAGCTCGGTGCCTTCTTCATTTGTCGCTCATCATAATAAGCACGGGGAGTTGGCTCAGGTCTCCATCCTGACTCTGCCCAACTCCCCGTGTGCCGCCCCCAAAATTATTTGGGGGGATGCCTCTCGGTCTTCCTTAAATCCTCCATAGCCCTGGATATGCTCATCCTCATCTCTGCCCATGTCCATCCTTGTTCACCGTGCTCCTTACCCCTCTGCTTGGTCCGTTGGTGGTGGGTAGTTCTGTCACGTTCGCCGTAGGAATTGGACCAAAATGCAGCGGGAATGTGAATACTCATCTTATTTATTGAGAAGAAAACCAAACAAACACTTAAACAAAAACAACAACGAAAAAACTGTCCTGTGAGGCACACAGCTACACACGGAACAACTACCCACAAAAACCCATGAAAAAACACCCCTATTAAATAGGGCCTTCAATTAGAGGCAACGAGGACCAGCTGCCTCCAATTGAAAGTCAACCCAATAAACTAAGCATAGAAATAGAATAACTAGACACAGACATAGAAATAGACTAACATAGACCATCAACCAAAAACCCCGAAACACATAAAACAAACACACTCCTGCCAGGCGCTGACCAAACTACAATAACAAATAACCCCTTATACTGGTCAGGACGTGACAGGTCTACACTTTTTTTCTGAGGTCTTGGCTGATTTCTTTTGATTTTCCCATGATGTCAACCAAAGAGAAACTGAGTTTGAAAGTAGGCCTTTCCTGATCCACAGGTAAATCTCCAATTGACTCAAATTATTTCAATTAGCCTATCAGAAGCTTCTAAAGCCATGACATCATTTTCTGGAATTTTCCAAGCTGTTTAAAGGTACAGTCAACTTAGTGTATGTAAACTTCTGACCCACTGGAATTGTGATACAGTGAATTATAAGTGAAATAATCTGTCTGTAAACAATTATTGGAAAAATGACTTGTGTCATGCACAAAGTAGATGTCCTAACCGACTTGCCAAAACTATAGTTTGTTAACAAGAAATGAGTGGAGTGGATGAAAAACAAGTTTTAATAACTCTTACCTAAGTGTATGTAAACTTCCGACTTCAACTGTATATATATATATATATATATATATATATATATATATATATATATATATATGTATTCTTTTTTTCACGTTTACAAACAGTCCATTTATTCTTTCCAACTGGGCTATACATTTGGGTGACGTTTTTCCTCGCCTGAATGTTCTGAATCTAGGATTACAGGGACTCTCTGCAACTATATTCAATGTGCGGGACAAAATTGAGGCTATGATTAAGAAGTTGGAGCTCTTCTCTGTCTGCATTATCATGGACAACACACAGGTCTTTCCATCATTGTATGATTTGTTGTGTGCAAATGAACTCAAGATTACGGTCTATGTCAAATGCGATATAGCGAAGCACCTGAGTGAGTTGGGTGCGCAATTACGGAGGTACTTTCCCAAAATGGATGAGACAAACAACTGGATTCGTTATCCCTTTCATGCCCAGTCTCCAGTCCACTTACCGATATCTGAACATGAGAGCCTCATCGAAATTACAACAAGCGGTTCTGTGAAAATGTAATTTAATCAGAAGCCACTGCCAGATTTCTGGATTGGGCTGTGCTCAGAGTATCCTGCCTTGGCAAATTGCGCTGTTAAGACACTGGTGCCCTTTGCAACCACGTACCTATGTGAGAGTGGATTCTCGGCCCTCACTAGCATGATACTAAATACAGGCACAGACTATGTGTGGAAGATGATTTCAGACTGAGACTCTCTCCAATACAACCCAACATTGCAGTTGGGTCCTTTCAAGCACACTCTTCTCATTAACCTGTGGTGAGTTATTCACAATTTTCGATGAACAAATAAGGTTTTATATGTAATATGGTAAAATAAAGAGCAAAAGTATTGATTATTATTATATTATTATTTGTGCCCTGGTCCTATAAGAGCTCTTTGTCACTTCCCATGAGCCGAGTTGTGACAAAAACTCACACTCATTCTTATGTTTAATAAATGTGCCGTATAGTGTGTGTGTGTGGCAGGCTTACAATGATTGCAAAAAGACAACATTTGAGAGTGCGCTGACCCTGGTGCTAGAGGGGGTATGCAGTTGGAAGTTGAAAGTTTGAAGGGGTACGGGACTATAAAAAGTTTGGGAACCACTCAATCTGGCGTTTGCTTATTTTTCCTTCAGTGATGTCCATTTTCTTAATAAACACATACAACATTAAAGGATGGTTTCCCAGATACAGGTCAAGTCCAGTGCTGGACTAAAATGCATGATCAATATATAATCAAATCAAATTGTATTTGTCACAATCGCCAAACACAACAGGTGTAGTAGACCTTACAGTGAAATGCTTACTTACAAGCCCCTAACCAACAATGCAGTTTAAAAAATACAAATAAGAATAAGAAATAAAAGGAACAAGTAATTAAAGAGCAGCAGTAAAATAACAATAGCGAGACAATATACAGGGAGTACTGGTACAGAGTCAATGTGTGGGGGCACCGGTTAGTCGAGGTAATTGAGGTAATATGTACATGTAGGTAGAGTCATTAAAGTAACTATGCATTGATAATAACAGATTGTAGTAGCTGCGTAAAAGAGGGGGTGGGGGTGAGCAATGCAAATAGTCTCGGTAGCCATTTGATTAGATGTTCAGAAGTCTTATGGCTTGGGGGTAGAAGGTGTTTAGAAGCCTCTTGGACCTAGACTTGGCGGTCGGTAGCAGAGAGAACAATCTGTGACTAGGGTGGCTGGAGTCTTTGACAATTTTTAGGGCCTTCCTTTGACACCGCCTGGTAAAGAGGTCCTGGATGGCAGAAAGCTTGGCCCCAGTGATGTACTGGGCCGTTCGCACTACCCTCTGTAGTGTCGAGCAGTTTCCATACCAGGCGATGATGCAACCAGTCAGGATGCTCTCGATGGTGCAACTGTAGAACCTTTTGAGGATCATGCCAAATCTTTTCAGTCTACTGAGGGGGAATAGGTTTTTTCGTGCCCTCTTCATGACTGTCTTGGTGTGCTTGGACCATGCTAGTTTGTTAGTGATGTGGACACCAAGGAACTTGAAGCTCTCAACCTGCTCCACTACAGCCCCGTCCATTTCCTGTAGTCCACAATCATCTCCTTTGGCTTGATCATGTTGAGGGTGAGGTTGTTGTCCTGGCACCACAAGGCCAGGTCTTTGCCCTCCTCCCTATAGGCTGTCTCATCATTGTCGGTGATCAGGCCTACCAGTGTTGTGACATCGGCAAACTTAATGATGGTGTTGGAGTCGTGCCGTGGCCGTGCCGTCATGAGTGAACAGGGAGTACAGGAGGGGACTGAGCATGCAGCCCTGAGGGGCCTCTGTGTTGAGGATCAGCGTGGCAGATGTGTTGTTACCTAGCCTTAGCACCTGGGGGCGGCCTGTCAGGAAGTCCAGGATAAAATTTCAGAGGGAGGTGTTTAGTCCCAGGGTCCTTAGCTTATTAATGAGCTTTGAGGGCACTATGGTGTTGAACGCTGAGCTGTAGTCAATGAATAGCATTCTCACATACAGTGAGGGAAAAAAGTATTTGATCCCCTGCTGACTTTGTACATTTTCCCACTGACAAAGAAATGATCAGTCTATAATTTTAATGGTAGGTTTATTTGAACAGTGAGAGACAGAATAACAACAACAAAAAATCCAGAAAAACGCATGTCAAAAATGTTATAAATTGATTTGCATTTTAATGAGGGAAATAAGTATTTGACCCCTCTGTAGAACATTTATTTATTTCTTTATTTCACCTTTATTTAACCAGGTAGGCAAGTTGAGAACAAGTTCTCATTTACAATTGCGACCTGGCCAAGATAAAGCAAAGCAGTTCGACAACATACAAAAACACAGAGTTACACATGGAGTAAAACAACATATATACAATGTGAGCAAATTATGTGAGATAAGGGAGGTAAAGGCAAAAAAGGCCATGGTGGCAAAGTAAATAAAGTATAGCAAGTAAAACACTGGAATGGTAGATTTGTAGTTTGAAGAAAGTTCAAAGTTAAAATATAAATAATATGGTGCAAAGGAGCAAAATAAATAAAATAAATAAATACAGTAGGGGAAGAGGTAGTAGTTTGGGCTAAATTATAGATGGGCTATGTACAGGTGCAGTGATCTGTGAGCTGCTCTGACAGCTGGTGCTTAAAGCTAGTGAGGGAGATAAGTGTTTCCAATTTCAGAGATTTTTCTAGTTCGTTCCAGTCATTGGCAGCAGAGAACTGGAAGGAGAGACGACCAAAGGAGGAGTTGGCTTTAGGGGTGACCAGAGAGATATACCTGCTGGAGCGCGTGCTACAGGTGGGTGCTGCTATGGTGACCAGTGAGCTGAGATAAGGGGGGACTTTACCTAGCAGGGTCTTGTAGATGACCTGGAGCCAATGTGTTTGGCGACGATTATGAAGCGAAGGCCAGCCAACGAGAGCGTACAGGTCACAATGGTGGGTAGTATATGGGGCTTTGGTGACAAAACGGATGGCACTGTGATAGACTGCATCCAGCTTGTTGAGTAGGGTATTGGAGGCTATTTTGTAAATGACATCGCCGAAGTCGAGGATCGGTAGGATGGTCAGTTTTACGAGGGTATGTTTGGCAGCATGAGTGAAGGATGCTTTGTTGCGAAATAGGAAGCCAATTCTAGATTTAACTTTGGATTGGAGATGATTGATGTGAGTCTGGAAGGAGAGTTTACAGTCTAACCAGACACCTAGGTATTTGTAGTTGTCCACAAATTCTAAGTTGGAACCGTCCAGAGAAGTGATGCTGGACAGGCGGGCAGGTGCAGGCAGCGATCGGTTGAAGAGCATGCATTTAGTTTTACTTGTGTTTAGGAGCAGTTGGAGACCACGGAAGGAGAGTTGAATGGCATTGAAGCTCGTCTGGAGGGTTGTTAACACAGTGTCCAAAGAAGGGCCAGAAGTATACAGAATGGTGTCGTCTGCGTAGAGGTGGATCAGAGATTCACCAGCAGCAAGAGCGACATCATTGATGTATACAGAGAAAAGAGTTGGCCCAAGAATTGAACCCTGTGGTACCCCCATAGAGACTGCCAGAGGTCCGGACAGTAGGCCCTCCGATTTGACACACTGAACTCTGTCAGATAAGTAGTTGGTGAACCAGGCGACGCAATCGTTTGAGAAACCAAGGCTACTGAGTCTGCCGATGAGGATGTGGTGATTAACAGAGTCAAAAGCTTTGGCCAGGTCAATGAATACGGCAGCACAGTATTGTTTCTTATCGATGGCGGTTACGATGTCGTTTAGGACCTTGAGCGTGGCTGAGGTGCACCCATGACCAGCTCTGAAACCAGATTGCATAGCGGAGAGGGTGCGGTGGGATTCGAAATGGTCGGTAATCTGTTTGTTGACTTGGCTTTCGAAGACCTTAGAAAGGCAGGGTAGGCTGGATATAGGTCTGTAGCAATTTGGGTCAAGAGTGTCACCTCCTTTGAAGAGGGGGATGACAGCAGCTGCTTTCCAATCTATGGGAATCTCAGACGACACGAAAGAGAGGTTGAACAGGCTAGTAATAGGGGTTGCAATAATTTCGGCAGATAATTTTAGAAAGAAAGGGTCCAGATTGTCAAACCCAGCTGATTTGTAGGGGTCCAGATTTTGCAGCTGTTTCAGAACATCAGCTGAATGGATTTGGGAGAAGGAGAAATGGGGGAGGCTTGGGCGAGTAGCTGTGGGGGGTGCAGTGCTGTTGAATGCAGTAGGGGTAGTTAGGTGGAAAGCATGGCCAGCCGTAGAAAAATGCTTATTGAAATTCTCAATTATAGTGGGCTTATCGGTGGTGACAGAGTTTCCTATCCTCAGTGCAGTGGGCAGTTGGTAGGAGGTGTTCTTATTCTCCATGGACTTTACAATGTCCCAGAACTTTTTAGAGTTTGAGTTGCAGGAAGCAAATTTCTGTTTGAAAAAGCTAGCCTTGGCATTTCTAACTGCCTGTGTGTATTGGTTTCTAACTTCCCTGAAAAGTTGCATATCGCGGGGGCAGTTCGATGCTAATGCAGAACGCCACAGGATATTTTTGTGTTGGTTAAGGGCAGTCAGGTCTGGGGAGAACCAAGGGCTATATCAGTTCCTGGTTCTAAATTTCTTGAAAGGGGCATGCTTATTTAAGATGGTGAGGAAGGCATTTAAAAAAAATAACCCGGCATCCTCTACTGACGGGATGAGGTCAATATCCTTCCAGGATACCAGGGCCAGGTCGATTAGAAAGGCTTGCTCGTTGAAATGTTTCAGGGAGCGTTTGACAGTGATGAGTGGAGGTCGTTTGACCGCTAACCCATTACGGGTGCATGACTTAGTACTTGGTGGCAAAACCCTTGTTGGCAATCACGGAGGTCAGATGTTTCTTGTAGTTGGCCACCAGGTTTGCACACATCTCAGGAGGGATTTTGTCCCACTCCTCTTTGCAGATCTTCTCCAAGTCATTAACCTGTTGGGGATAGGGGGCAGTATTGACACGGCCGGATAAAAAACGTACCCGATTTAATCTGGTTACTACTCCTGCCCAGTAACTAGAATATGCATATAATTATAGAATTATTTCTGGCTGGGTACTCTGCTGACATAATCTAATGTTTTGCTTTCGCTGTAAAGCCTTTTTGAAATCGGACAGTGTAGTTAGATAAAGGAGAGTCTTGTCTTTAAAATGGTGTAAAATAGTCATATGTTTGAAAAATGGAAGTTTTCGGATTTTCGAGGACTTTGTATTTCGCACCACACCCATCATTGGATATTGGAGCAGGTGTTCCGCTAGCGGAACGTCTAGATGTAAGAGGCTAAGGGAACAGCACAACTTCACCGCATCAAAGGGACGATGGACGGGGCCATGTACTGTCAAATCTTGGGTGAGGACCTCCTTTTCTCAGCCAGGGCATTGAAAATGGGTCATGGATGGGTATTCCAACATGACAATGACCTAAAACACACGGTCAAGGCAACAAAGGAGTGGCTTAAGAAGAAACACATTAAGGTCCTGGAGTGGCCTAGCCAGTCTCCAGACCTTAATCCCATAGAAAATCTGTGGAGGGAGCTGAAGGTTTGAGTTGCCAAACATCAGCCTCGAAACCTTAACTTCTCTAGGGCCGGCAGGACGAAATCGTCCCACCTACGTAACAGCCAGTGTAATCCAGTGGCACGATTTTCAAATACCTTAAAAATCCTACTACTTCAATTTCTCAAACATATGACTATTTTACAGCTATTTAAAGACAAGACTCTCGTTAATCTAACCACACTGTCCGATTTCAAAAAAGGCTTTACAACGAAAGCAAAACATTAGATTATGTCAGCAGAGTACACAGCCAGAAATAATCAGAGAAACATATTTCTAGCTAGTATATAATGTCACAAAAAACCAGAAGACAGCTAAATGCAGCACTAACCTTTGATGATCTTCATCAGATGACAACCCTAGGACATTATGTTATACAATACATGCATGTTTTGTTCAATCAAGTTCATATTTATATCAAAAAACAGCTTTTTACATTAGCATGTGACGTTCAGAACTAGCATACTTCCGGGGAATTTACTAACAATTTACTAAATTACTCACGATAAACGTTCACAAAAAGCATAACAATTATTTTAAGAATTATAGATACAGAACTCCTCTATGCACTCGATATGTCTGATTTTAAAATAGCTTTTTGGTGAAAGCACATTTTGCAATATTCTAAGTACATAGCCCAGCCATCACGGGCTAGCTATTTAGACACCCGGCAAGTTTAGCCTTCACCAAAATCAGATTTACTATTATAAAAGTTTGATTACCTTTTGTTGTCTTCGTCAGAATGCACTCCCAGGACTGCTACTTCAATAACAAATGTTGGTTTGGTCCAAAATAATCCATCGTTATATCCGAATAGCGGCGTTTTGTTCGTGAGTCCCAGACACTATCCGAAATGGTAAATCAGGGTCGCGCGCATGGCGCAATTCGTGACAAAAAAATTCTAAATATTCCAATACCGTACCTCGAAGCATGTCAACCGCTGTTTAAAATCAATTTTTATGCAATTTATCTCGTAAAAAAGCGATAATATTCCGACCGGGAATCTCCTTTTCGGCAAACAGAGGAAAAAACACAAAGACGGGGGCAGCCAGTGCACGCGCCTAAGCCCACAGTCCCTTGATCGGCCACTTGAGAAAGGCGATGTGTTTCAACCTGGGGCTGAAATGACGACATTCAGGTTTTTCCCGGGCTCTGAGAGCCTATTGGAGCCGTGGGAAGTGTCACGTTACCGCAGAGATCCTTTGTAATTGAATGAGATGTCAAAGAAAGACAATAAATGGTCAGACAGGCCACTTCCTGTAAAGAAATCTCTCAGGTTTTGACCTGCCATTTGAGTTCTGTTATACTCACAGACACCATTCAAACAGTTTTAGAAACTTTGGAGTGTTTTCTATCCAAAGCCAATAATTATATGCATATTCTAGTTACTGGGCAGGAGTAGTAACCAAATTAAATCGGGTACGTTTTTTATCCAGCCGTGTCAATACTGCCCCCTATCCCCAACAGGATAACCAGCCAGCTGTATGTTGATAATGTCGTCGTTTAGCCACGACTCCGTGAAGCATAAGATATTACAGTTTTTAATGTCCCGTTGGTAGGATAATATTCCTCGTAGGTCGTCGATTTTATTTTCCAATGATTGCATGTTAGCTAGTAGAGTGGAAGGCAGTGGGGGTTTATTCAATCTCCTACGAATTCTCAGAAGGCAGCCCGACCTCCGTTCTCTTTTTCTCCAAAGCTTCTTCCAGTTCGTGGTGAGTAATCCCAGTTCTGATGTCCAGAAGTTATTTTCGGTCATAAGAGACAGTAGCAGCAACATTATGTATAAAATAACTACAGAAATAAGTTACAAACAATGCAAAAGAACGAACAAAAAAACACATTCGGTTAGGAGCACGTAATCCGTCAGCCATCTTCTCCGGCGCCATGATGCATAGTTTAATGAATCTCCATTGAAAGAAGTTTTTGTCCAGGACTAGGCTTAATTTGTTTCTGGGACACCAGACCCAACAGTATGTCTTGAAGTGGTGGAATGGTGGATGGTGGAACAAGCTCCCTCACGATGCCAGGACAGCGGAGTCAATCACCACCTTCCGGGGACACCTGAAACCCCACCTCTTTAAGGAATACCTAGGATAGGATAAAGTAATCCTTCTAACCCCGCCCCCCCCCTTAAAATATTTAGATGCACTATTGTAAAGTGGTTGTTCCACTGGATATCATAAGGTGAAAGCACCAATTTGTAATTCGCTCTGGATAAGAGCGTCTGCTAAATGACTTAAATGTAAATGTAAATGTAAGTGCTTGACACATTAATTATTGTCACTTACGAATACTGAGTATATTGTGTTATACATACTGTAGCTAGTGTTGACCAATAGACACACAAAGCTAGTATATTTTCACCTTCTGGTTTGGATTACAACCATAGTAAAAGCCACATAAAGATCTGTCTGAAACGTAAACGTTCTCATCACACCTCGGCAGAGCCAGAGGCTACAAACACTCTAATGAGTGTCTATTTAGTAGAGGATCCCTTGTCTCCTCCACATGGGAAAAGCACTGTAGGAGTCCCTGTTGTCCAACCAACAACCAACCTTGTCATTACCGAGAACATAGTTACGCACGCACGCACGCACGCACGCACACACGCACACACACACACACACACACACACACACACACACACACACACACACACACAGACACACACACACACACACACACACACACACACACACACACACACTATTATTACTGAGAACATCCCTTAGACATAGCAGGCATGCAGAAGGAAGGCATTGGGAAAATCTATGACATCCCTGTCATGTACCTCCTCAGGGAGAATCATCAACTTTGAGCTCTAGTCTGATGGGCTGGCTGTAAACCACCTTTGTCCTCACAACCCCCTTTGCTCTCTCATTGACACATTCTATCAGTCATGTTACTGTAAATCCATTACTGTCTCTACATAGACAGAAAATGATTGAAGAACCATGTCACAGCAAAATATGTACAGTATGCCAAACGTTTAATGTTAAAGAAAAGGAAACAGCAGAGGTATTTTGACTCATCTGGATGTGTTTGTTGGAATGGGCGAATTTTTTCCAACGGTGTTACAACACTGTTTGACCAGAGGGCATTCTCATGAACTCTGACCTGAAGAGAGATAGTGACAGGACTAATAGATGAGCTGCTAGGTTCACGTGGACTGAGTGGCAGCATCCTGAATGGTACCCTTTTCCCTGCAAAGTGCACTAGTTTTGATCAGGGCTCATAGTGTATGTAGGAAATAGGTTGCAATTTGGGACACAGACAGTGATTCTGGAGAATGCAACCCTCCTCCCAATGTCTGTGTAATTATCCAATGTGTTTATTAGTTGGCTTTGTCAAGACATAAAGTCTCCACTTTTACACTGCATTTGTCCGACTGTGATCGTATGTGTTATATAAAAGAGACTCACAGGACTGGTTTATTGTTCTCGCCTCATAATAGTTATTGTAAAGAAATGTTTGAAAACCAAGGTTAACAATCACAGTCTGATCCAGTATGTTGACTATTTGTCCTTGACAGAGCCCCATACGACAGCACCTTGACAAAATAACTATCTTGTTACATTATATTCCTTCCAACACTCTCTTCATATAACCTTGAGAAGGCTAGAAAAATAAGAGACTGACTGTGAGGATTTAGATTCTAAAGAAAAGACGGTTTATAGGTGTTGGGAGGGATAGAGAGAAAAAAGGTTTGATCCTTGAGTATCCATGGTTACATTGGCTTTATTACTGTTTGTCTTGGAGAACCAATGCAATAAAAGTCCAGGAGAGGAATGCTTGGTCTGGTCGCTGGGCGAGAGGAGTGTGATTGCAGAAGCCGGGTTGGTCGGTTCCTTCACACAAAAGGCTGTTAGGTTGGGAGACAATGCAAGGCAAAGGCCTAGGGCCTGTACACTCTCTCTCTGTCAGACGGACGTAAGGGGCCCGGCCAACTCTCGTAACGGCCCCATCTGTTTTACATGTTTATTACTGGCACACGGGCCTCATTACAGCTGATTGGATAGCCTCTGAACAGTCCAGCTCTGTTCTGTTCACATCATATTTCAGCCAGCATTTTCCAATTTAGATTTAGAGGCTTCAGCTAGGACTTTCAGGTATGTTATTAAAAAAACAAAATGGAAAATTAAGTGTCTCTCTCAGCAGCAGCATAGCAGTCTTGATCAGGCTCGGCAGTAAGTGATAATGAAATATCGAGGCGATAACTCATCCGTGCCGTGGAGGGAGGGGGAGGGAAGGAAAGAAAGAAAGAAAGAAAGAAAGAAAGAAAGAAAGAAAGAAAAAAGGGAGGAGGAGGAGAAAGGGTGGGCAGCGATATGAGCTGCCCACACGCCTGCCGTCGTCTCCAGTTGCGATGGAAATCTCGCTTGTTGTCAGGTCCTGTGCGGTCAGCGATTTACCATGCTCACACCTCCTCAGCCTCCTCCTCCTCCTCATACACTTCTCACTCAAGTGGATGAATGACTGCAGAATGGCTTCGCTCTATTATCTTTCTTTTTCTCAGTCTCACCGTCAGTCAGACCGTCAGAGTGTTAAATGAAATAAAGACACATAGAAAGAAATGTGTTTCCACCCCGTGGTGGTCCTGCCGGCTCCATCCTCCAGGCTGCGGGCTCTAGAGGAGGGACATTATTTCCCATGGTGCGGCCGATTCAGATGGATGGTCCCTGAGGACCACAAACAGCATCTTCCACTGACCTCCATCCCCGCCCTTCATCTCTAAAGGGACTGGAGAGAATTGAACACTCAGCTATTATTAGCTAGTGAAAGGACACTGTTTAGAGGAGCCATTTGGATGAAGAGTTAGAGAGAGGGAGAGTGAGGGGATATTCTTGGATATACTTGGATATAATATACTTGGATATACTTGAAATTGCAATTAAAGTTTTGATTTCTACATTTTTGAACTCATGACAACATGTCTTAATAGACCACACTCTGGCATACGTTTCGACTTGCTCCCCCCTCAAAGCGTGTTACAGTTACAGTCCCAAACCACCATAACACTGTGACTTCATCAGGAAGAGTGTGTCACCATTAGGGAATGGAACCCAGGGGACCAGCATCCAATGACACACCAGTGTACTCATTGTTATACTGTCTCCAGGGGAACTCTCACTTCCTGGTGTGACAGGGCCTGGGCCAACTGTTACCATAAACAGTAACCCATCAAAACATTACTAGTATGTGTTTGTGTAATTACTGTATCTCGCTATCAATCCTGTGATTATTTTGTGTTTTGTTGTGTAATTATGTTTCACTCCTGTCAGTGTTCGACTTTCAGTATGACTTGTTTGTTTACCTCCCACATACAGAAAATTGCAAGAGCTATCACGCTAACCCATGTCATCTATCAAGCTGAAGGAGGGTTAGACAAATTGGACTGGCTAAGTGTCTCTCCAATTATACAGTAGTGTCTCTGGAACAGCATTACAAGTGACTGCATTGATCGTCTCAGTCCAGTAGCAGGTATCAAACCAGACACAGACAACCATGTCAAGCATTCAAATAATCCAATCAAACGCATCCACTCATCTCAGTAAAGCATGACTTTACCATAGACAGACAAACCACATACTGTAAATTGCTCTGCAGGTCCATTTAAATGAGTTGTTGTTATTGATGCCAGGTGATTTATTATTTATTTTACCAGGTGATTTATTATTTCTTCGGCGCTGTAGTGCAGGCTCTAGGTAAGTCATGACAAAGGGGGGTGTGTTGCTACAAATAGTTACCAACCCTACAGCATCTGTATAATCTTACACTATTTTATTTCTCTATTCCGACAAACCTGGAGGTAATACTGATCACTTGTCACAGATCTGAACATCCCAAATAGCAGCCTATTTCCTACATAGTGCACTAATTTTGATCAGGGCCCATATGTACTATACTACATATGGAATAAGGTCCCATTTGGGATGCAGACAATTTATTTCCTGTCAAGGCATTTGTCTGTAGGGTAAGTCATTTTTTATGAGCTATCGCAACCCTCTGGGCAGTGGTGGCTGGTGGCTTGTTATCCAGCTGGCCCTTTCTGGCTTTCGGGACGTAAATGCTGGAGTTGTTTAAGAGGTGAGTGGGAAGACATCATGATAAATGGTGTGGTGGTGGAGTACAGCATCCCTCACACACACACACACCCACACACACACACACCCACACCCACACCCACACACACACACACACACACACACACACACACACACACACACACACACACACACACACACACACACCACACCCACACACACACACACACACACACACACACACACACACACACACACACACCCAGGCAACTCTGGCTTTGGCCAGGGTCACCTGACCTCCATCTGTCACCTGTCTGCTGTCTCGGCTATCGTAGGACCATTGCAAATCCCCCCCCCCCCTCTCTTTCCCCTCTCATCTCTGTGTCTGTCTCTCTCACTGTCTCTTCCCTCTGTCAGTCTCCTTCAAACCTGTGCAAAAATCTAATCTTTATCTCCCCTTATACTCTCTCTCTCCCTCTCTCTTTTTTAATCCCATCCATTGTTTTTCTTAAACATCCTCTCTTTCTGTCTATTCATACTTTGCTGCACATAAATCTGCAGCTGTCCCTCTCTTTGATTATTAGACGTAAAGGAGAAAGCACTACTTCTAGTACTGGGGTCTTTTTAACCCTATCGTTGATTTTCCCCAATAAGTATCCTAGATGAAGCCTATCAATATCTCTAGATTAAAATCAATCAAGTCCACCCGCTTCCCTTTTATTGGTGGTTAAAAATGAAAGCACTGCTTTGTTAAAAACCTAATAGAACACCCTCTCATTGTAACGCTCGTCGTAGAGAGGGGACCAAGATGCAGCGTGGCACGTGTTCATGATTATTTATTTGAATCAAACAAACACTCGAACAAAAATAACAAAGGGGAACGAAAGCGCACAGTTCTGTCAGGTACAGAAATACAAAACAGAAAACAACTACCCACAAACACAGGTGGGAAAAGGCTGCCTAAGTATGATTCCTAATCAGAGACAACAATAGACAGCTGCCTCTGATTAGGAACCATACTTGGCCCAAAACAAAGAAATACAATACATAGAATGCCTACCCCATATCACACCCTGACCTTACTAAACAGAGAAAAACGGCTCTCTCAGGTCAGGGCGTGACAGTACCCCCCCCCCCCCCCCCAAAGGTGCGGACTCACGGCCACAAACCTGAACCTATAGGGGAGGGTCCAGGTGGGCATCTATACTTGGCGGCGGCTCTGGTTCGGGGCGTAGCCCCCACTCCACCCGCTGATCCCCCCGCTTCTGTGTCGCCGGAGGAACCAGACCGTGGATCATTGCCGGCAGCTCTGATCTGCCGACCGCCGCTGAAGACTCTGGGCTGCAGGCCGCCGCTGAAGACTCTGGGCTGCAGACCCTCTCAGGAGGTTCCGTACTGGGGACCGTCGCTACAGGCTCCATGCCATGGATCATCACTGGAGGCTTTGTGCCATGGATCATCACTGGAGGCTCTGGGCCATGGATTATCACTGGAGGCTTCGTGCCATGGATCATCTCTACAGGCTCCAGGCCATGGATCATCCCTACAGACTTCTTGCCATGGATTATCCCTACAGGCTCCGGGCCATGGATTATCACTGGAGGCTTCGTGCCATGGATCATCCCTACAGGCTCCAGGCCATGGATTATCACTGGAGGCTTCGTGCCATGGATCATCCCTACAGGCTGCGGGCCATGGATCATCCCTACAGGCTTCTTGCCATGGATTATCACTTGAGGCTCCGGGCCATGGATTATCACTGGAGGCTTCGTGCCATGGATCATCCCTACAGGCTCTGGGCCATGGATCATCACTGGAGGCTTCGTGCCATGGATCATCACTGGAGGCTTCGGACCATGGATCATCACTGGAGGCTTCTTACGTGGAGCCGGAACGGGTCTCACCGGACTGAGGAGACGTACTGACAGCCTGGTACGTGGAGCAGGCACAGGGCGTACCAGGCTGAATAGACTCACTGGAGGGAGAGTGCGAGGAGCAGGCACAGGACGTACTGGGCTGTGGAGGCACACTGGAGGGAGAGTGCGAGGAGCAGGCACATGCTCACCATGATAAGCACGGGGAGTTGGCTCAGGTCTCAACCCTGACTCTGCCAATCTACCCGTGTGCCCCCCACCCCCAAAATGTTTTGGGGCTGCCTCTCGTGCTTCCGTCCTTGCCGTGCTAGTTCCTCTCTCACTGCCTTCACCTGCTTCCCCGGCAGGATTCTGTATCTCTCCAATACTTGCCCCCAAGTCCAGTCTATCCTCTCCTCCAACTCCTCCAGAGACCAGGAATCCATCTCCTCCCGGGCACGCTGCTTGATCCAGTTGTGGTGGGTAGTTCTGTAACGATCGTCGTAGAGAGGTGACCAAGATGCAGCGTGGCACGTGTTCATGATTATTTATTTAAATCAAACAAACACTCAAACAAAAATAACAAAGTGGAACGAAAGCGCACAGTTCTGTCAGGTACAGAAACACAAAACAGAAAACAACTACCCACAAACACAGGTGGGGAAATGCTGCCTAAGTATGATTCCTAATCAGAGACAACAATAGACAGCTGCCTCTGATTAGGAACCATACTTGGCCCAAAACAAAGAAATACAATACATAGAATGACCACCCCATGTCACACCCTGACCTAACTAAACAGAGAAAAACGGCTCTCTCAGGTCAGGGCGTGACACTCATGTTCTATTTGTGCCAATGTACACTAATGTCCAACGATCCTGGTCAATAGTCTAGCTATGAGCATAACATTCAGAGACCCTACTCTACTCTACAATGTAAACCCCAAGGCATTTGTAACTCAAATATTTCTAGTAAGTTGAACTCAAAGTCAACGAAAAATCATTGTTACTTAGAATGTTTATGTGGTAGTGACTTTAAACTAAATGAGAAGTCACATCAACTCTTGTTTTCTTTCAGCTTGCTCTACTGCAGGTTGATTTTTAATAGTTTTTAATATCTGGGTTTTGCATGTACATTGAGTGATTGATTGATTCATATGGTGCTATACAAAGATAAATATCATACATTTTTCTAAAATAATCCAATCATTTAGTCAGATTTTTCGCTCTCCTTACTGAAATGGTTGTTCCAGTTTAAATGGCTAATGTAGTCGCCTCACGCTGTTCTTAACCCTGGCAGTCATTATGAATGCTGGTTGCAGATTAATAAAACTTTAAACTGTTGGCTATCCTAACTCTGGCTGGATTCCAATAGGAATTACACATCACTTTGCAAGCTAGCATAACGTGATTTGCCGGTAGGGTTGTAAAATTCTGGTAAATTTCCCAGGTTTTACAGAAATCCCGTTTGGAAGATTCCTGGAAATCCTTCAACCAGGATTTTTTTGCCACTGTACGAGCCACTATATTAGGGTAAGGCTATGTCTCAAAATATGGCCTTATGAGATATGTAATGTATTTTCATAAATACCTCAATTATTAGGATACATTTCCCTACTGACTCACTTGGTTAAGGCCACAGAACTGAAAATTAACAAATTCAACAACCTCTCTGTCACTAACAAATACAGTCATGGGTGGTACCTCTACCACACACTCGAAAAAGCAAGGCACACTGGGAAATTATGGTGGAAGCGTGGCTTAGTGTGGGGGTTACTCAAAAATGTCAAGCTGATACATCTCACTTTAAGCAACTGTACTCAGATATATTTAGTGCAACATGTTTCCTAAAATGTATTGAGTCATGACAGCACATTGAGGTTTACAGTGTGCTCTCCCATCACATACTACTAATGGGCAATTCCACTGTAACGGAATTACTCTTCAAGTCAGTTTTTTTAACAAACCATACAAATCTATGGACAAGGAATACTTTTAATTATTTCTACTGAAAATGTTACAAAAACGAATTTAGTGAAAGAACTGTGCAGATGCAAACTTGGTAATGGAATTACAGTAAAATCTCCATCAGTTTTTTATGTTAAGTGAAGTGGATTTACACCCGGTAACGGAATTACGGTAACATAATTACATCATGGGTCCCTGATCTGTACTACACAGAAATGCATAATTATGGATATGAATGTCATTCTTCTCATGGACATCACAGCGCAGCACAGCAGAGCAAAGTAGAGTACAATGCATTACAATACAGCAGAGTAGGGTACAGTATAGTTCAGTACAGTAGAGTACAGTAAAGTGGAGTATAGTTCAGTAGAGTACAGTATAATATACTGTATACTGTATAATATACTGTACTCTACTGTAGTATACTCTACTTTTCTTTACTGTACTGTAATGTATTCCACTGAGCTCTACTCACTGTACAGTGCTAGCCAAACTTCTGGAACATGTCTATGATCGGTTCAGATTTGGTCCAGTCCGGTCCGTCTGTGGAGGTTAACATTATAACAGAATTTCAACTACTTATCAACATCCATTGACGTACGGTGTCGGTCGGTGCTCAGTGGGTTTAAGATGCTGGTTACAGTAAATGTGAGCGAGAGAGAGAGAGAGAGAGAGAGAGAGAGGAGAGAGAGAGAGAGAGAGAGAGAGAGAGAGAGGGAGAGAGAGAGAGAGAGAGAGGAGAGAGAGAGAGAGAGAGAGAGAGAGGGGGTTGTCTTTGGTTGGTTTGACTACCAGACAACAGAAAGACAAAGAACTGTGTTTTGTGACTATTTTGATTTCCCATTTTAGTTCATTCAGTTGCAGGAATTCCGTTACAGATATTTGGGGTAATTCCGTTACCAATTAACTCGTTTTAATCACTTAATAATTCATAAACAAAACTTATATCAGTAAAATCACTGTAATTAATTGTTACAGTAGGTCTACCAGTACTTCTGTACTAGGTCTATTAACTTTTATTGTACTCCCTCCTCATGAGGGAGAGAAAATAGAAAATATCTTTAAAAAATGTGGGTTTGTGTTAATGGAATTACAAGGCGCAAGACAATATTTCTTAAATTTACAAATGGTAAACAATTTCTCCAAAACAAAATATATTGTTGATATTAGTTGGCATTATTGTGTTTTGATGTATTTCTGATACCTTTTAAAACGTTTTATGGTATATGTTTTCCAAGACCCCTTTTCCATCTGTTTATCCAGAAATTAAATTATTTACTTATGCCTAATTTTTAAGATTGAAAATCATAACAGAAAAATGCATCTTTGTTTCCCAGTATATAGACTCTTAGCTTTCATTTGACACCAAATTTGATATGCTCCTATAAACTTCACATGCTGGTGCTCATGGGTCCATTTTGATGGAAATGCCATAATCAGTAATGATCACTCGTAAAGTGAGTCTCAAATGGCGCCCTATTCCCTAAATAGTGCATTTCTGATGACAGAAGCACTACCAAAAGTAGTACACTATGTAGGGAATAGATTGCCATTTGGGATGCAACCTTAGCTTCTCCTCGCTATAACCATTAGATATTATAGGGCTGCTATCACAGTGCTATCTGATGGACTGCCCGAGCCATGGTCTGGGAGTGGTTTCATATGGATTTCAGCCCTCAGATTTATTCTGAATAAATGGGTTGGTATCTGTGGTAATGAAGATTAACGCGGTGATATGACCCCATCGACTACTGTAATTATTTTTACAGTGGGGTGTCCAACACCCTGAGCACTCTGCCAGGCCAAGGCACACACAGGGGGCCACTGCAACACTGTTACTGCGTGGCAACAGATGCACAGGCAACCATCACCGTGGCGATCCGTGTGCTCATCATGAAGTCTGTACACACTCGCGCACATGCACACACACACCGCTTGGATCCCGGAGAGAGAGAGAGAGAGAGAGAGAGAGAGAGAGAGAGAGAGAGAGAGAGAGATGCTGAGAGAGAGTGATGGTCTGGGCCTACACCACACAAAAACAACACTAAACACTATGGAACACAAAGCTTTTACTATCTCATCCTGGAATATAGAAGGTCTGAGGTAATCTGCCTTTGGCCTAAAGAGCAGGAACCCAGACTTCATTAACCTCTTTGGGATAGGGGGCAGTATTTTCACGACATTGTCATCCTACAGGGAACATGTTATAAAGGAGACGGACCCACTGGTTGCCCTCTAGGTTACAGAGAGCTGGTAGTCCCATCCACCAAACTACCAGTTGTGAAACAGGGTGTAGAGCAGACCTAACCCACTCTATTAAATTAGTAAAAACAGGAACATTTTACATCAGACAAATGTCCTTATGTGTGCTACCTATAACCCCCCAATAGAATCCCCATACTTTAACGATGACAGCTTCTACATCCTAGAGGGGGAGATCAACCATTTCCAGACCCAGGGACATGTACTAGTCTGTGGCGACCTAAATGCCAGAACTGGACCTGACACCCTCAGCACACAGGGGGACAAACCACTACCTCAAGGTGACAGCATTCCCTCCCTCATATGCCCCAATAGACACAACTACAACAACATAACCAACTAAAATGGGTCACACCTCCTGCAGCTCTGTCGAACGTTGGGTATGTACATAGTCAATGGTAGGCTTTGAGGCGACTTCTTTGGTAGGTACACCTATAGCTCATCTCTTGGCAGTAGTACTGTAGACTACTTTATCACTGACCTCAACCCAGAGTCTCTTAGAGCGTTCACAGGTAGTCCACTGACACCCCTATCAGATCACAGAAAAATCTGTCTACTTCAACAGAGCTATGCTCAATCATGAGGCATCAAAGCCAAAGGAACTGAATAATATTAAGAAATGCTATAGATGGAAGGAAAGTAGTGTGGAAATCTACCCAAAAAACTATTAAGCAACAACAAATTCAATCCCATCTAGACAATTTCCTGGACAAAATATTTCACTGTAATAGTGAAGTTGTTAACTTAGCAGTAGTAAACCTAAACATTATATTTGACGTCTCAGCTTCCCTATCAAATCCCAAAAATTCAAGCAGACAACCAAAGAAAATTAACAACAATGACAAATGGTTAGATGAAGAATGCAAAAACTTAAGAAAGAAATTGAGAAACCTGTCCAACCAAATACAGAGACCCAGAACACCTGAGCCTACACCTTCACTATGGTGAATCACTAAAACAATACAGAAATACACTACGGAAAAGAAGGAACAGCAAGTCAGAAATCAGCTCAATGTAATTGAAGAATCCATAGAATCTAACCACTTCTGGGATAATTGGAAAACTAAACAAACGACAACACAAAGAGTTATCTATCCAAAATGGAGATGTATGGATAAACCACTTCTCCAATCTGTTAGACTCTATAACAAAGAACAAACAGCAAAAACATATGAATGATAAAATACAAATCTTACAATCAACTATTAAAGACTACCAGAACCCACTGGATTCTCCAATTACATTGAATGAACTACAGGACAAAATACAAACCCTCCAACCCAAAAAGGCATGTGGGGTTGATGGTATCCTAAATGAAATGATAAAATATATAGACCACAAATTCCAATTGGCTATACTTAAACTCTTTAACATCATCCTCAGCTCTGGCATCTTCCCAAATATTTGGAACCATGGACTGATCACCCCAATCCACAAAAGTGGAGACAAATTTGACCCCAACAACTACCGTGGGATATACGTCAACAGCAACTTGGGAAAATCCTCTGCGTTATCATTAACAGCAGACTTGTATATTTCCTCAGTGAAAACAAAGTACTGAGAAAATGTCAAATTGGCATTTTACCAAATTACTGTACGACAGACCACATATTCACCCACCCTAAATGACAAATAAACAAACCAAAACAAAGGTAAAGTCTTCTCATGCTTTGTTGATTTCAAAAAAGCATTCAACTCAATTTGGCACGAGGTCCTGCTTTACAAATTGATAGAAAGTAGTTTTGGAGTGAAAACATACAACATTATAAAATCCATGTACACAAACAACAAGTGTGCGGTTAAAATTGGCAAAAAACACACACATTTCTTTTCACGAGGACAGGGGGTGAGACAGGGATGCAGCTTAAGCCCCACCCTCTTCAACATATATATCAATGAATTGGCGAGGGGACTAGAACAGTCTGCAGCACCTGGACTCACCCTACTAGAATCTGAAGTCAAATGTCTACTGTTTGCTGATGATCTGGTGCTTCTGTCCCCAACCAAGTAGGGCCTACAGCAGCACCTAGATCTTCTGCACAGATTCTGTCAGACAAAAACACAAAAACTATACATACCTCAGCCTAAACATCAGCACCACAGGTAACTTCCACAAAGCTGTGAATGATCTGAGAGACAAGGCAAGAAGGGCCTTCTATGCCATCAAAAGGAACATAAAATTTGACATACCAATTAGGATCAGGCTAAAAATACTTGAATCAGTTATAGAACCCATTGTGAGGTCTGGGGTCTGCTCACCAACCAAGAATTCACAATGGGACAAACACCAAATTGAGACTACATTCATACAATGTAAAACACCAAATAATAGATGCATTGCAGAATAAGGCCGATACCCGCTAATTGACCAAAATCCAGAAAAGAGACGTTAAATTCTACAACCACCTAAAAGGAAGCGATTCCCAAACCTTCTATAATAAAGCCATCACCTACAGAGAAATTAACCTGGAGAAGAGCATCTTTAGCAAGCAGGTCCTGGGGCTATGTTCACAAACACAAACAGATCCCACAGAGCCCCAGGAAAAATAAAAGATAATTACTTGACACATTTTTTAAAAACAGAGCAAACAAAAACGTTATTTTGTTCTAAACAGAGACTACACAGTGGCAGAATACCTGACCACTGTGACTGACACAAAATTAAAGACATCTTTGACTATGTGCAGACTCAGTGAGCATAGCCTTGCTATTGAGAAAGGCCGCCAAATGTATGCCCATATTAGAGACACATATTTCCCTCAGATTACACAGACCCACAAGGAATTTGAAATCAAATCCAATTTTGATAAACTCCCATATCTTTTGGGTGAAATACCACAGTGTGCAATCACAATGGAAGACTTTTGACCTGTTGCCACAAGAAAAGGGCAACCAGTGAAGAACAAACACCATTGTAAATACAACCCATATTTATGTTGATTTATTGTCCCTTTTGTACTTTAACTATTTGCACATAATATGACATATGTAAACATATGTTTCCCATGTCAATTAAGCCATTAAATTGAAATAGAGATAGAAATAGAAATAGAAATAGAAATAGAGATGAGAGAGAGAGAGAGAGAGAGAGAGAGAGAGAGAGAGAGAGAGAG
Source organism: Salmo salar (assembly GCF_965601325.2). Taxonomy (NCBI): domain Eukaryota; kingdom Metazoa; phylum Chordata; class Actinopteri; order Salmoniformes; family Salmonidae; genus Salmo; species Salmo salar. The sequence continues at coordinate 18,638,961 of NC_138309.1, forward strand.
ACAGACAGACAGACAGACAGACAGACAGACAGACAGACAGACAGACAGACAGACAGACAGACAGACAGACAGACAGACAGACAGACAGACAGACAGACAGACAGACAGACAGACAGACAGACAGACAGACAGACAGACAGACAGACAGACAGACAGACAGACAGACAGACAGCTGACAGCTCACACACCTGCTGCTGTGGACAGTAGGAGATAAGCATAGACTAATCATGACCACAATTTACATTAACTTCATCTGTTCTCCTCCTTGTGTTTGGGTGTTAATGCGTGTGTGTGTGTGTGTGTGTGTGTGTGTGTGTGTGTGTGTGTGTGTGTGTGTGTGTGTGTGTGTGTGTGTGTGTGTGTGTGTGTGTGTCTGTCTGTGTGTGTCGTGTGTGTGTGTGTGTGTGTGTGTGTGTGTGTGTGTGTGTGTGTGTGTGTGTGTGTGTGTGTGTGTGTGTGTGTGTGTGTGTCTATGACTAACAGATCTGATGTGTGGCTAGGAGGTAGCTGTGGTCCTGTCATGGATACTTACTTACTAGAGCCTTTCTGTGACACGCTCCAGCAAGATTTGGCTTGGCGTGGTGCATGTCTCACATTGTTCTCCTGGCTAATTTCTCTGTGAGAATATTTAAGGCCCATTAAAAGGTGCAACACCCCCTCTCTCTGCCTCTCCTAACCCCACCGCCCTGTGACCAGATGGTATGGCCAGCCATTATGATGCTGTTTAGCTAATTACCAAGGCTTTCTCCATCCAGAAAAGGGCAACGCCCCACTCCTCCACCCCAGACACCCTCCCCCCTATCTGGGTGCCTGAGGTTGCCGGTGCTGGGTGCTGAGCCAGGAAATACAGGAAGTATCAACAGGGCATCATGGGTTACTGTGCTCTGTCAGCACAGGGATTGGCTGGTTGGGGACCTGTGTGACATTAGACCAGTAAATAAAGCTGCAGTAACCATCTGTATGGCTTGTCCCTTACATCCACATCATACAGACTCACACAGGGTAGATAGATCATTAGACAGGATAGACAAGGTAGATAGATAATTAGACAGGACAATCCAGATAGATAGATAATTAGACAGGATCATCAGGGTAGACAGAAAATTAGACAGGATAAGCAGGATAGATAGATAATTATATAGGATCATCAGGGAGATAGATAATTAGACAGGATCATCAGGGAGATAGATAATTAGACAGGATCATCAGGGAGACAGATAATTAGACAGGATCATCTGGGTAGATAATTAGACAGGATAAGCAGGATAGAAAATTAGACAGATTCATCAGGGTAGCTAGACAATGCCCAGGTCAGTGGAAGACAAGCTGTGCATGCACGTGAACACACACACACACACACACACACACACACACTACCATGTGCTTAGTGATGTGGAACGCCACACAGGGTTGTCAAAATGATAGTTCTAGACACAGTGACGCCAACGATGCTGACATTTTACACCGTAGTCCACAATCAGGTCCCTGTTCATTAACTGTATTGAGCTCTGGCTGGTGGTGTAAAATCCTGTGCACAAAGGGAATGGACACAGACACTCCTGCACACTCTGCGCACACACACACACATACACACACACACACACACACACACACACACACACACACACACACACACACACACACACGCACACACACACACACACACACACACACACACACACACACACACACACACACACACACACACACACACACACACACAACCGCACACACACACCCAGCTATATTCACTGAGGATGTGACCCTGCCTTTGGGGACAGACACTCCTCAACCCATCCCTCACCCCTCCAAGAGACCCCCCTCATTTAAAACCAGGCCAAGAGGGTAGCACTGATCTGGTAACAAACCCCAAACCCAGGAAGTTCTGCATGTCCTAATGAATGTGACCTTTAGCTGATATTTACATGCTATCCATGGTGTTGAATTAGCATGCGGAACACTAAACTTAGATTAAATAAGCATCACATCTGTAGCTGACCTATGCAGCTGCCAAGACAACCACTTACCCAGGATGAAATGTTCATTACAATGTTACACACTCCTGTTATTTGCATTCTGGTTGGTGGTGGAGCAGAGCAGAGCAGAGCACACAACTGTAGGCTATCTTCCTATGAGAAACTTGGTTTGTGATCGAAATTGCTCACTGGCAAGAGGTGAAATATCCATCAGGGGCAATTTTCACTTTCCCATCTCGTAAGGTCAAAGGTTGGTCAACATGTTGACCTTCTATCATAACAACTTTGTCTATTGTACACCAGTCTGTTTTCGCCGCTGCTGTCTGAGATGGGAAAACACATAAACGTGTGTGTACTCTCTGGAGAGCGTGGTAGACGCCTGATGATGAGATTGTCAGCGCCACAAAGTCGATGCGATGGTGTCGTCTCCTGTAAGGACCGCCATTACCATACTAATGGAGATGACTGAGTGACAGACAGGCAGGTGCAGGCCACAGAAACACTAACGTCTGCAGGTTACCATACAGACTGTGGCGGACAACTGTCGCTTTAAGATGACTGTTCCACCTGCATGTCGAGCCGTTACTGATGGGTAACACTGGCTCAAAAGCACTGAGTGACGTGAACCAGGATGACTAAGAATGACAATAGCCTTAAGTGAATAAACCAATGTTAATTCATGTAGACATGTATAGTAGCTAGCTATATGGAGCTAGCCTCAGGCTCATAAACAGTAGATTATCCAGGTGCCACAGTTGATATGAGCTCCAACGAGCTCCGTTTCATTCACCGAAGTGGACGGTGTGAGTGAATGTTCATGTCGTTGCTACCATAGACATGTCAGGCCACTAATTGCTGGTATCTAGGCTGTTTGATGCACTCATACCTGCAGCACTACGAGCCATGGTTAGACCTAATAGATTTTCTCCCCCAGCTCAGCTCAAAAAGGGTGAAAGGTTACAGTTGGTTATAGGGCTCGTTGACATCATTGGCGTTTTAAATGGGAAAGTTAAACGCCAGTGGGTGTACTCTGGAACTCTGGTGTGTTGTGCTGTGTTGCTGAAACGTATGTCATTAAGCCAGCAGTTCTGTCTGGCGTTAAAATGTAGCAAACAACTGACACACTTTGATAAGACTTTTGTAAACCGTGAACAGTATCAAAAGAAATCCAGCTATTACATGACGCTGACACAATTCGTAGGCATTCAGCCATTCATCAATTTGTCAATACAAGATGAGGCAACGATTAGGGAAAGTGACAAATATTGGGTCTCTAATTTCCTACCAACGTCACGTCTCCTCCACTCCTCCTTTCTCTCCTTGCTCTCCTCCTTTCTCGTTTGCTCTCCTCCTGTGTACACTCCCCCTTGTTAGCGCTCTTTGTCTCCAGCACCCCAGCACGTCTTCCAGGTGTCTGTGGTGTGTGTGTGTGTGTGTGTGTTTGTGTCCATGTTTGTGTGTGTGTTTGTGTGTTTGTGTGTGTGTGTGTGTGTGTGTCCATGTTTGTGTGTGTGTGTGTGTGTGTGTGTGTGTGTGTGTGTGTGTGTGTGTGTGTGTGTGTGTGTGTGTGTGTGTGTGTGTGTGTGTGTGTGTGTGTGTCCGTGTTTGTGTGTGTGTGTGTGTGTGTGTGTGTGTGTGTGTGTGTGTGTGTGTGCATTTGTACGGCCGTATCTGTGTGAAGCTGAGCTGAGAGCCCATCTGTAGCAGCCTCCTGAGCCTCTGGAGAGAGCCCACAAAGGCTTCTAATTATCCCTGACCTTCTGGCTCCTCTCTCTGCCTCTTACTCCCGGGCCCCTGTGGCTCACTCCTCAGGTCCCCTTCCTTTGCCTGGCTGTTTGTCCCTCAGCCTGTACAAAATAGCCCCACGCTTAGCTCCATCCCTTAATTGGTGTCATTTCACAGAGACAAAGCCTCTATGTTTGGCACACGACGTTTCGTTGAAGGTCAGTCAAGGAGAAGGGCTGATCTGACTGGCTGAGTGCACCTGCATGGCCGACGGGGTGGGATTTGGGCCTGGAGGGCTGCGTCCCAAATGGCACCCTATTCCCTATATAGTGCACTATTTTTGACCAGGGCCCATAGGTATCACCCATAGGGCCCTGGTCAAATGTAGTGCACTACATAGGCAATAGGGGTGCCATTTAGGATGCAGTCAAGGTGTTTTCTATCACGTTATTTTTGTGGTGGATCATTGTTTTATCACGCTGTTGCTTTAGAGGAGAAGGGTGAAGATAAGCCTGTCATTAAGATCCAGCAGAGAGATAAGTACTGTTGATTTAAACACTTCTCTTTAGGTATTGTGAAGGAGATGATTAAAATGGGTTTTGAAAAGCATGAGGAGGGCTCCACGGCGTTACTGTACTCTATCAAACAACAATTCCATCAAAGTCTGCATTGAGAAAGATTTTTCAATAAAAATGGAATATCTGAATTTTTTAAATTTTATTTCACCTTTATTTAACCCGATATGCTAGTTGAGAACAAGTTCTCATTTACAACTGCGACCTGGCCAAGATAAAGCAAAGCAGTCTGACATATACAGCAACACAGAGATACACATGGAATAAGCAAACATACAGTCAATAACACAGTAGAAAAAGTCTATATACAGTGTGTGCACATTTTTTTTTTATTTTTTATTTCACCTTTATTTAACCAGGCAGGCAAGTTGAGAACAAGTTCTCATTTACAATTGCGACCTGGCCAAGATAAAGCAAAGCAGTTCGACAACATACAACAACACAGAGTTACACATGGAGTAAAACAAACATAAAGTCAATAATACAGTAGAAAAATAAGTCTATATACAATGTGAGCAAATGAGGTGAGATAAGGGAGGTAAAGGCAAAAAGGCCATGGTGGCAAAGTAAATACAATATAGCAAGTAAAACACTGGAATGATAGATTTGTAGTAGAAGAAAGTGCAAAATAGAAATAGAAATAATGGGGTGTAAAGGAGCAAGATAAATAAATAAATACAGTAGGGGAAGAGGTAGTTGTTTGGGCTAAATTATAGATGGGCTATGTACAGGTGTAGTGATCTGAGAGCTGCTCTGACAGCTGGTGCTTAAAGCTAGTGAGGGAGATATGAGTCTCCAGCTTCAGTGATTTTTGCAGTTCGTTCCAGTCATTTGCAGCAGAGAACTTGAAGGAAAGGCGGCCAAAGGAAGAATTGGCTTTGGGGGTGACCAGTGAGATATACCTGCTGGAGCGCGTGCTATGGGTGGGTACTGCTATGGTGACCAGTGAGCTGAGATAAGGCAGGGCTTTACCTAGCAGAGACTTGTGGATGACCTGGATAGACTGGATCCAATTTGTTGAGTAGAGTGTTGGAGGCTATTTTGTAAATGACATCGCCGAAGTCGAGGATCGTCAGTTTTACGAGGGTATGTTTGGCAGCATGAGTAAAGGATGCTTTGTTGCGAAATAGGAAGTCGATTCTAGATTTAGTTTTGGATTGGAGATGCTTAATGTGAGTCTGGAAGGAGAGTTTACAGTCTAACCAGACACCTAGGTGTTACATTTACATTTTAGTCATTTAGCAGACGCTCTTATCCAGAGCGACTTACAGTAGTGAATTTTTTTTCTCGTACTGGCCCCCCGTGGGAATCGAACCCACAACCCTGGTGTTGCAAACACCATGCTCTACCAACTGAGCCACACGGGACACACCCGTGTGGCTCCGTGTAGTTGTCCACATATTCTAAGTCAGAACCGTCCAGAGTAGTGATGCTGGACGGGCGGGCAGGTGCGGGCAGCGATCGGTTGAAGAGCATGCACTTAGTTTTACTTGCATTTAAGAGCAGTTGGAGGCCACGGAAGGAGAGTTATATGGCATTGAAGCTCGTCTGGAGGTTAGTTAACACAGTGTCCAAAGAAGGGCCAGAGGTATACAGAATGGTGTCGTCTGCGTAGAGGTGGATCAGAGAATCACCTGCAGCAAGAGCGACATCAGTGATGTATACAGAGAAGAGAGTCGGCCCGAGAATTGAACCCTGTGACACCCCACAGAGACTGCCAGAGGTCCGGACAACAGGCCCTCCGATTTGACACACTGAACTCTATCAGAGAAGTAGTTGGTGAACCTGGCGGGGCAATCATTTGAGAAACCAAGGCTGTTGAGTCTGACGATAAGAATGTGCTGATTGACAGAGTCGAAAGCCTTGGCCAGGTCGATGAATACGGCTGCAAAGTAATGTCTCTTATTGATGGCGGTTATAATGTCGTTTAGAATTAGAATTTATTGTATATTGAAATGTTCACTGCATGTCAGTTTAGTAATACTCTATAACATAATCGACTTCAATATACCTACAGGACATGCCAGAAACATGAATAAAGCAATTGCCCCATGACGTCAGCTAATATCTCCACCTCTGTGTGTTGTGTTGAGGGTGCTAGCAGCATCCTCCATGACGTCAGCTAATAACTCCACCACTGTATGTTGTGTTGAGGGTGCTAGCAGCATCCTCCATGACAGCTAAGGTTCAAATGGTTACGCAGCCAGAAATGTGTCAATGTTGTCCGGATCAGCTCGGAGAGCAAGTGAAAGAGACATACTCACACATAAATGCAAACGCACACATACCAATCCTATTGTTGTCTTTGTATAACACCACCGACTACGGTGAGTGGGCCAGTGTTAGGATACACCCCTTCTAGTATGTCCTGGTGCCAAACACTGTTCATCCCATTATATTTCTTGATGATGAATGGAAGTGTTTCCAAGTGAATACTAATATTCTCATGCCAGATTTCAACACACTATCTGCAGCTGGTATATCCATCATCGGATTTAAAGATCAGTTCTCACGCCTTTGATTTACAGAAACAGACATCTCTTCAGATGGCGTAAGAACTAGATGTGCTTACGGTGGACATTTGAAAAGTCATATTAGCCAACTTTCCACATAGCAATTAGCCTGCTTCTCACATATAGACAAACAGATGGCATGAACAATACTACAGATTGTTAATAATCTGACTAAACCAGAAAATGTATAATAATGATTATAAAATACTCTCGCTCTATTCCTGCGTGTCAGGGAGATGATTTATGGTCTTTATGGGAACCACTAGATGAACCACATTTATTCTCTACGCCCCTACCGCTGCCATTCTCTCCTCTGGTGTTTATGTTTGCTTTCGTTGTCATGGTTGAGTGGGAACTGAACAGGAGTGGTGATTAAGATTCAGGATTATTGAATTTCACACTTCTCAAATTTAGATTTATCGCCCGGTAAGAGGTGGCCTGGCCGTCTCGCTGCTTTGTTTCTTTACTGAGGACGTTGAACCAACAAATAGTGATTAGCAGGTAGAATAACTGCTAATTAGCCTTGAAAAACACCCTTGGAAGTCGGGGGAGAGGCTTGCAGGTTGTCCATATATTCAGTGCATTAGACCACTTGTTGGGCCTACTGCAGTGATTCATGGAGACGTTTTCTAACAGAAAATAACATCCCCTGCCGCAGATGCTCTATATTTTGCTCATGCCACTTATAACAAATGATGAGTTCGATATGAGTGGGCAGCTTCTATCAACGATAATCATTATATCTGTAAAAATGTCTAACCTGAAACCTCCTCCTAATGGCATCACCATGGAGACCGTAATGACATAGTTCCAGATGTGAGGAGGTGGAAATAGTCATGGGAGCGAAGGTTGTGACGTGGTTTAGAAACACATCATTGAATATCAGCGCTCTAAGCAGCGGTAAATAACATTGGTGTGCTGATACTTCCCACTGAAACTATTTTCTACCGAAGGTCAGGGTTACCTAGGAAACCATACATGGAAGAATCTGGATAGTGAAACAGGGGCAATAAGACAGGTGGTCCATGGGGAAATGTCATACTATATGTGCAAATATTCATGTGCAAGCATAGTGCATACACATAGGCCTGCAACTGCAACATGCTACACACACACACACACACACATAAACACACACACATAAACACACACTCTCACACACATAAACACACACACTCACACACATACACGCACGTACACACGTACACGCACATACACACGTACACACGTACACGCACATACACACATACACACGTACACACGTACACGCACATACACACGTACACACGTACACGCACATACACACGTACACACGTACACACGTACACACATGCCCTGAATCTATGTTTGTTTTCTTTTCATATCAGAGACAATACAGAGGCTCTTGCTTTTATTAGAAATGCATCACAGGAGCTGTATGAACTATATATATATAAGCTGACAACATTAGAAATGCAACTCGGCACAATATAGTCAATTGCATGTAGACACCAGAGCAGTCAAGTAAGACAGCTACTCTATACACTGACTAGATTGTCTTGTTGTTGTTATTGTTGTTCTTGTTGTTTTGTGTTTACTTACTTTAGTGTTTTCTGTCGGACTACTGTTCAGTTGTTGTGTTGTCAAAAGAGGAAACTGACGACCTTGTCTCTTTACTTGATGACTTGGAAGCTTGTTGCCCCCCCTTGTCCTCAATCACTCCACCCTTGTTAATTAGCAAGTTCTCTTCTCTTCCAATTAAGGAAGCATTAAAGAGAGGAACAACATAACTCATAATCCATTGCCTGTATAGCTACAGTAAATATAATGTATTCACAACAGAGAGATCTCTGCGTCCCAAATTGAAAGGAAAGGCACCCTATTTCATATGTAGTGCCCTACTTTTGTCCATGGCCCATAGGGCTCTGGTCAAATATAGCGCACCAAATATGTAATATAGTGCCATTTGGGACGAATTGAGTGTCTGCTGTTTCTACTTAATTTAATTACTGGCTGATCAAATTATTGCTTGACTTGATAGGACACAGAAAAACAACTTTGATGTGTAACAAATAAATACACATATGAATTAATTAAAAGTCAGTTTGAACAGGCACTTCAAAATAATTCACAAAGTGTAGAAGAATTAAAAAATATGGGTTGTGAAATATTGTGAACGCAACTGGTCCACCCTGGTCTCCTCTACCCTGGTCTCTCTACCCTGGTCTCTTCCACCCTGGTCTCTTCTACCCTGGTCTCTTCTACCCTGGTCTCTACTACCCTGGTCTCTACTACCCTGGTGTCTTCTACCCTGGTCTCTTCTACCCTGGTCTCTTCTACCCTGGTCTCTTCCACCCTGGTCTCTTCTACCCTGGTCTCTTCTACCCTGGTCTCCTCTACCCTGGTCTCTACTACCCTGGTCTCTTACACCCTGGTCTCTTCTACCCTGGTTTCTTACACCCTGGTCTCTTCTACCCTGGTCTCTTCTACCCTGGTCTCTTACACCCTGGTTTCTTACACCCTGGTCTCTTCTACCCTGGTCTCTTTCAACCTTCACTACAAATGGACTTATGTTGGATCACATTTCTAATGTGTAAAGTGTTGTGGAGGTGGGTGGAGAGTTGTTTCATTAACGAACATCATTTCAAAGCCCACACTTTAGCCAACCAGGCTCCTACTACAATTGTACTGCCTGCCATAACACTGAATGATCAGAGAGGCAGGGCCTTCTCTATTCCTGCTCTATCTCTCTCGCTTTCTCTCTCACTTTCTCTCTCTCTCTCTCTCCTCTCTCACTTTCTCTCTCCCCATCTCTCCTATCCTCTGCTCCCCCCCTCTCTCTCTCTCTCTCTCCTCTGCTCTCCCCCTCTCCCTCTTATCCTCTGCTCTCTTTTCCCCCTCTCCTCCCCTCCCCTCCCCTCCCCTCTCTCTCTCTCTCTCTCTCTCTCTCTCTCTCTCTCACTCGCTCCTCTCTCTCTCTCCTTCTCCTTCTCCCTCTCTCTCTTATCCTCTGATCTCCCCCTCTCTCTCTCTTTCTATCGCTCTCTTTCTCTTCTCTCTCTCTCTCTCTCTCTCTCTCTCTCTCTCTGTCTCACACACTCTCTGAGGGGGACAACATCCATCAATATTTTCTCATTTCAGGCTAGCAGAAGAGCGACTTATCTTACTGTGCCTGTAATAGGAGGGTAATGGTTATTTTATTACCTAGTGTTTAACAACCTAAACTCCAGAACTATGGCTCTCTCGCCAGCCCACCACACCATGCTGATTTACAGATGAAGTTACAGCATTCCTCTCATTCTTTTCATCCGTAAGACAGAAGACAATTACTCACCAGCTGAATCAACGGGAGGGTCAGCGTCTATGTGAAGGCCGTATCCAAAGATGAAAAGAGCGAAAGAGACAACAGAGGGAGAGAGGAGGCAAAAAAGTACCATGAATTAATATCTCAGATAATCTCAGTGTGGGTGTGTCTGAGCCTGTACGTTTGTGTGTCTGGATTCCCAAGTTAATTTATAATGTATCAAGGCGAGCGCTGGTAAAGCACCACCTTTCTAATCATCCCTCAAAGAAACCACCATCCTGGCACTTGTCCCCAGTGTAGCCTGGATCCAGAGAGGAACAGGGACCCTGTGACACCGATGTGGAACAACAGGCAACACGGCTGCTTAAATATTGATCACCTGGCTGTCTCTCTTTGTGTTAAATATTCTACAGTTCTCAGGACTCATGCAGACACTCCCAGGATTCAGCCGCGGTGGAAAGGCCACACGAGAGAGAGAGAGAGAGAGAGAGAGAGAGAGAGAGAGAGAGAGAGAGAGAGAGAGAGAGAGGAGAGAGAGAGAGAGGAGAGAGAGAGAGAGAGAGAGAGAGAGAGAGAGAGAGAGAGAGAGAGAGAGAGAGAGAGAGAGAGAGAGAGAGAGAGAGAGAGAGAGAGAGAGAGAAAGAGAGAGAACAACATTGTAAATACCACCAATATTTCTCTGTTTATGTATCTTCCCCTACTATTTGTACTACAACTATTTGCACATTACTAAAACACTGTACATAGCTGATAATATAACACTTGAAAGGTTTTAAAACCTTTATGAGTGCAATATTTACTATTCAATTGTAATCATTTTTTGTTTATGTTGTTTTATGTCTTCTCATTTTTGTTTATTGTTTATTTCCCTTGCTTTCCCATGCCATTAAAGCCCCATTGACAGAGAGACTGAGAGAGAGAGAGACAGACAGAGCGAGAGAGAGAGAGAGAGGAGAGAGCGAAAGAGAGAGACAGAGAGAGACAGAGAGAGAGAGAAGGGAGAGCAAGAGAGACCGAGAGAGAGAGACAGAGAGAGAGATATATATATATATATATATATATATATATATATAGAGAGAGAGAGAGTGAGAGACAGAGAGAGAGACAGAGAGCGAGAGAGCGAGAGAGAGAGACAGGGAGAGAGACAGAGAGAGAGAGACAGAGAGAGAAGGGAGAGAGAGAAGGGAGAGCAAGAGAGACCGAGAGAGAGAGACAGAGAGAGTCAGGGAGAGACAGGGATCCCAAGCAGATTGACTCTCTCTCTCTCTCAGTCTGTCTGCTTCCTGTGTATATAGCTACTGTATTTACCAGCAGCAGAGTATCCCAGGGAGAGAGAGGGAGCATCACCTCCATATAATATAGGCTATCTGCTAGCAGAGTCTGGTCTCACTTGCATCCCTAAGGATAGTGACCTGATAGCAAAGTTGATCATTGATTAGTTTAGGTTAACCAGGCCTTTGGCTTTGATCAAATGCTGCCGGTAGTATGCAGCTTTTCCATACAAAGACAGGGGTATATCCTATTCTTCAAAGCAATGATGACACCTCATTTCAAAACGTAGATGAGCACTTAGTGCAGCAAATGGTGCAGTAGAAGTGTCTTTAGCAGAACTTCTGGAGACGAGGTCACAGTAACCCAACCCTCACTACTTCCCTAATCAGGCTGCCATTTTGCTAGCCAACTCTCTAACTAACCCCTGCCCAGTCCCTCACATTCTATTTGGAGTGCTGCCATAGACTTCCTACGACCTACACCACAGCATCAGGTGCATGGCGGTGATGTTGATGGTGGCGACTCATCTCTTGCCCAACAGTGGTCCCCAAGACGATAGGGCGGTTGGCGTGAGAGCCAAATGGCAGGATTTTGACATGGGCTTCAGTGTGTGTGTGTGGGTGTGGGTGTGTGGTGTGTGTGTGTGTGTGTGTGTGTGTGTGTGTGTGTGTGTGTGCACGTTAGTAAGTGTGTGTTGCTGGCCGACCATCCCGTCTCTTCCAGGGTTTTGACATGGGCTACAGTCGCACAGAGTAGCACAGACTGACACAGGGACCGTCACCCCGACTGGCATGGAAATAGACCCAGCCATCTGGTGGTGGTGGTGGCGGTGGCCCCGGAGCAGCTGCCAGTCACTGGGTCTCAGCCGTCTCAGATGCATGCCCGTCTCAGTCTGGTCCTCCATGCCCGCCTGCAAAACACGGTTCTCCACTGGGACCTTCAGACCAGCGGAGAGACCACAGCTATATGTACAGGCACAAACACACCCACGAGCATGCATGTATACGCACACACACACAACACAACTAGTTATCTCCTGCCCAGGACCAGACTATTGAGAGGCTACACCTTGTTTCTGTGTTCAGTTCAGTCACTTCACATGTAGCTGGCTGCCTGGTCACTTTGCTGTTCACAAAGACAAATGTTGGTTTGCAGGCATGAATAGATGTGTATACACGGCCTCGTCAATCCTTTCCTTGTCAATCAATGTTCCTCTGAAAGCCGGTCGGTCGAGGCGAGGCGAGGCGCTGAGTTAGATGGAGGCGACGATTTGACTGATGGCATTTCAGTGTACATTAACAGCTTTAGTTGCCTTTCGATAAACCACATCAATATGGCTGTTGCCTTGCCTTCTTCATGCGGACAGACAGAGAGCTTTACCAGGCTATTTGTTTGTCTTTCATCTCATTATGTCAAAACTTCAGCCGCAGCGAGAGGCTGTTATTTGTTAGTTGGCGTCAGACAGCGGCATAATCTGTCCCCATCTTAACCTCTTCTGATGATACCAAATACACGTAGCCTATAAACACCTAGCACAACTAGTTCTGCAGATTTTAGGCAATTGTAGAGTGTTAGATTGTAAAGCGTGTTTTACAGTGACAGCAGTTCTTGCCGTATCTTCGATTCGGGAACAAGCAGTATTGAACAAGGATACCCCAGTGACACTGAAATTATTTTTCACTGTGAAGTTGCACCAAAATTATTCATTATTGTCAAGGCATCTTTTACTTGGTGGTGCTAGTTTGAGAGTGACTGGTATATGGGATAGCCTTGAAGCTCCAGTCATCACTACAGCAGCCTAACTATCTAAATACAAACATCAAATGAGATCGTGTGCGGGTGTGCGTTCTAAATGGCAACCTATTCCCTACATAGTGCACTACTGTTGAGCACAGCCCTGTGGGCCCTCGTCAAGAGAAGTGCACTATATAGGAAATAGGCTGCCATTTGGGACGGACGCTAAACCCCAGCCTCAGTAGCACTCAGTAGTTTATTTCGGGGGGTGTAGCACCGCTGACAAGGAAGACTAATGCTGTTTTGGGGATGTAAATGCTGGAGTTGTTTAAGAGGTGAGTGGGAAGACATCATGATGAATGGTGTGGTGGTGGAGTACAGCATCCCTCACACACACACACACGAGTACAGGCCCTAGTTTCAAAGCGACGCTAAGACAGCAGCATATTCTGAAACCACATCAGCAGGCGTCCCATTCCCCTCCAACACACTAAACAGAACCAGAGGACTCTATTTCTACTGATCTGGGGTCATATTCACAGTGTCTCAGAGTAAAAGTGCTGACCCAGGACAGTTTTGCTTTTAAGATGATAACTACACGGACAGGGCCGGACCTGATCCCAGATCAGCACTCCTACTCTGAGTACGATCACGATCTGGATCCTATTACATCAGTGGTTGGTTAATGCCATCCTTTCCCAGCTATGACTAACTAATCTAAGGGTGACTCACTCGCTGAGACTATTGGGTTGCATTACTGTAGAAGATTGACACCGCTACCCTTTGCATCTCAGAAACTCCAAAACAAGTTGAAAGACTTTTCGATGGTAGATGTGTTGATACCAACTTACCCAGCCGTTTCAGCCAGAGGGCAACATTTGGGTGCTTCCGATAAACATGACAGGGTTCGGTCCACATGTTTGTGGTTGGTAATCAATATAGAGCGGGTTGAATTCTGGTGAGCGCATCATCACGAGTAAGGGTCCTATCCCTTTTATCAGAGCTGCAGCAACTCCCTAACACACGCACATGCACACAAACACCTTACAGCCCAGGCCACCACCAAGTACAACAATTAGAGATCCGGCGGCAAAAGACAGATACAGACCGCTCCACTCCCTCCACTCTTTATCATCTTCATTTTTCTGCTCCATTAAACACTTCCTGTATCATTCCTCCTCTCTGAAGATAAAGAGAAAAACAGAACACACAAAGATAAATGTCACAAGTCCCATTCTTTCCTCTCTCCCTCTCTATCCATCTCTCTAACTCTGTGTCTGTCTCTATCTCTCTAACTCTGTCTCTGTCTCTATCTCTCTATCTCTCTAACTCTGTCTCTGTCTCTATCTCTCTATCTCTCTAACTCTGTCTCTGTCTCTGTCTCTATCTCTCTAACTCTGTCTCTGTCTCTCTTTATCTCTCTAACTCTGTCTCTGTCTCTCTTTATCTCTCTAACTCTGTCTCTGTCTCTCTTTATCTCTCTAACTCTGTCTCTGTCTCTCTTTATCTCTCTAACTCTCTAACTCTCTCTCTAACTCTCTCTCTTTATCTCTCTAACTCTCTCTCTCTCTCTCTCTCTCTCTCTCTCTCTCTCTCTCTCTCTCTCTCTCTCTCTCTCTCTCTCTCTCTCTCTCTCTCTCTCTCTCTCTCTCTCTCTCTCTCTCTCTCTAACTCTCTCTCTAACTCTCTCTCTTTATCTCTAACTCTCTCTCTCTCTCTCTCTCTCTCTAATGGCTTTATTGATGGGAAACATATGTTATCATTGCCAAAGCAAGTGAAGTAGATAATAAACAAAAGTGAAATAAACAATAAAAATGTACAGTAAACATTCCACCCACAAAGGTTAGGAAGTGCAGCTCAGTTTCCATCTCATTTTATAGGCAGTGTGCACATAGCCTGTCTTCTCTTGAGAGCCAGGTCTGCCTACGGCGGTCTCTCTCAATAGCAAGGCTATGCTCAATGAGTCTGTACATTAGTCAAAGCTTTCCTTAATTTTGGGTCAGTCACAGTGGTCAGGTATTCTGCCACTGTGTACTCTCTGTATAGGGCCAACTAGCATTCTAGTTTGCTCAGGTTTTTTGTTAATTCTGTCCAATGTGTCAAGTAATTATCTTTTTGTTTTCTCATGATTTCGATGGGTCTGTGTTGCTGTCCTGGGGCTCTGTTTGTGAACAGAGCCCCACGACCAGTTTGCTTAGGGGACGCTTCTCCAGGTTCATCTCTCTCTCTCTCTCTCTCTCTCTCTCTCTCTCTCTCTCTCTCTCTCTCTCTCTCTCTCTCTCTCTCTCTCTCTCTCTCTCTCTCTCTCTCTCTCTCTCTCTCTCTCTCTCTCTCTCTCTCTCTCTCTCTCTCTCTCTCTCTCTCTCTCTCTCTCTCTCTCTCTCTCTCTCTCTCTCTCTCTCTCTCTCTCTCTCTCTCTCTCTCTCCTCTCTCTCTCTCTCTCTCTCTCTCTCTCTCTCTCTCTCTCTCTCTCACTCACTCACTCACTCACTATTTGATCGCAGTGGAAAGCCACAATAGAGATGCACGGGGAAGATACAGCCAGCATGCTCGAGACAAATGTTGTTTATTCTGAAGGAGCCACACCACTCAGATAATCTCACTGGAGGAGATGCTTGTTCTAGCCCCTCAATCTTTCCAGGAATGGAGCCGTCATCCATTTCTGAAGATGTTTGTGTCATCGAGTGCATACTCCTCTTTGAGTGATGAGAAATAGAATGAGTAATTTACAGACTTTGATGTCGGAGATGTGGGATAAAAACTCATCATCACTTCAGGAAAGTAAGTGGTTGTTACAAAAATGCTATAGCTGTTTTATCACTAGAAGGGCAACTTTGCCACAATTCCAGAGAAACAAACTACAAAGTGATGCAAAACGAATGCTTTATACCCAGCCCCTATCTTGTAATACTAACTCCTCTTGTTATAAAGATGAAAAATAAGTTAAGAGGACTTAAGATGAAAAATAAGTTAACAAGACCCCTCAGAGCCTTGTTCCTCTCTAGGTTTCTTCCTAGGTTCCTGCCTTTCTAGGGAGTTTTTCCTAGCCACTGTGCTTCTACATCTGCATTGCTTTGCATCTGGGGTTTTAGGCTGGGTTTCCGTATAGCACTTTGTGACATCTGCTGCTGTAAAAATGGCTTCATAAATACATTTTATTAATTGAGTTTCGTAACATTTCACCAGCAGGTGACTCAACATAAAGCGCTGCAACGGCCAGGACTTTCCTTGCAGTTAGGGAACAATCTGGAATGATTTATTGTTATTTGAATACAACCTTTGAACACTATTGCTTTTAGATTTTTAAGGAAATGAACAGTATGGTGGTTCGCTAGGAATCAATAAAATATGTTGTTTATAACGGGAGGGTGTTCTATCACTTGGCCTGCATCCCAAATGCCATGATATTCCCTTTATAGTGCACTACTTTTGACCAGGACCAATAGGGCTATGGTCAAAATGTGCACACTGTGTAGGGAATAGGGTGCCATTTGGGACCCTTCCACAGCGTGTGTATCATGTAGAAGGTCAAGTTGCTATCTTATCCGGAGATGATTTGTGTGTGTATCAGTGAACTTATTAAATACTGGGACGTCTTAATTAAAAGTGGTTCCACACAAAATGTCCATAGACGCTGAACACGGATAGCAGGTGTTCCCGGGGTATGCAATCATTCGTTCAGTGGGTGACTCAGGACATTTGAAAGAATACATCTAGCTACATACTCCTCCATCCTCTAAACTCTAACCTTGGTGTGAGAGAGAGAACCCTTTGAAAATGAATCCATTGTCCATTGTTTGGATTTTACTTTCACCCAGGAAGTGTGATGAGGGACCTGTAGGCTACTAGTCTTTCCCCCATCTCTTCTCTTCTATTTTTCTCTCTCTTTCTCCACTTAATCAATAGCCCTATGTCACGCTCTGACCTAAGAGAGCTGTTTTTCTCTGTTTAGTTAGGTCAGGGTGTGATATGGGTGGGCAATCTATGTTTTTTGTTTCTGTTAAGTTCTATTATTCTATTTCTATGTTGGGGGGTTTTGGGATGATCTCCAATTAGAGGCAGCTGGTTCGCGTTGTCTCTAATTGGAGATCATATTTAAGTTGGGGTTTTTTCTATTGTGTTTTGTGAGTAGTTGTTTTCTGTTTCGTTCACGAAACCTGACAGAACTGTTGACTGTCATTTTGTTCGTTTTCATAAAAATATAATTATGAGCACGCAACACGCTGCGCCTTGGTCCCCTTTATACGACGTCCGCTACAGAACTTCCCACCACCAAGGGACCAAGCAGCGTGATATGGACCTATGGACATTTGAGGAGATAAGGAGGAGTATATCTAGGGCTTTGGAGGATTTAGGGGCAGGAGAAGAGCGCCTTCCAGGGGAATGGGTGGAGGTAGCAAGAGCGCAACAACGGAAGAATGAGAGGCAGCCCCAAAAAAATAATTTGGGGGGGGCACACGGGTAGTTTGGCTGGGCCAGGGGTGAGACCTGAGCCAACTCCCCGTGCTTATTGTGGTGAGCATGTGCCTGCCTCTCACACTCTCCCTCCAGTGCGCCTCCATAGCCCAGTACGTCCTGTGCCTGCTCCTCACACTCTCCGTCCAGTGCGCCTCCATAGCCCAGTACGTCCTGTGCCTGCTCCTCGCACTCTCCCTCCAGTGCGCCTCCATAGCCCAGTACGTCCTGTGCCTGCTCCTCGCACTCTCCCTCCAGTGCGCCTCCATAGCCCAGTACGTCCTGTGCCTGCTCCTCGCACTCTCCGTCCAGTGCGCCTCCATAGCCCAGTACGTCCGGTGCCTGCTCCTCGCACTCTCCCTCCAGTGCGCCTCCATAGCCCAGTACGTCCTGTGCCTGCTCCTCGCACTCTCCCTCCAGTGCGCCTCCATAGCCCAGTACGTCCGGTGCCTGCTCTGCGCATCCGGGCCTCAGTGCATCTCTCCAGTCTGGTGAGACCTGTTCCAGCTCCACGAGAAAAGCCTCCAGTGATAATCTATGGTCCGAAGCCTGTAGAGATGATCAATGGCACGAAGCCTGTAGTGATGATCCATGGTCCGGAGCCTGTAGGGATGTTCCATGGCACAAAGCCTCCAGAGGTAATCCATGGCCCGGAGCCTGTAGAGATAATCCATGGCAAGAAGCCTGTAGGGATTATCCATGGTCCGGAGCCTGTAGGGATAATCCATGGCAAGAAGCCTGTAGGAATGATCCATGGCCCAGAGCCTGTAGAGATGATCCATGGTATGAAGCCTCCAGTGATGATCCATGGCGCGGAACCTGTAGAGATGATCCATGGCTTGGAGCCTGCAGCAACGGTCCCTAGTCCGGAACCTATAATGACGCTCCCCAGTCCGGAGCCTCCGGCGATGCTCCCCAGTCCGGAGCCTCCGGCGACGCTCCCCTGCCTGGAGCCTCCGGCAACGCTCCCCAGTCTGGAGCCTCCAGCAACGCTCCCCAGTCTGGAGCCTCCGGCAACGCTCCCCAGTCCGGAGTCTTCAGCGGCGGTCTGCAGCCCGGAGTCTTCAGCGGTGGTCTGCAGCCCAGAGTCTTCAGCGGTGGCCTTTAGCCTAGAGTCTTCAGCGGCGGTTGGCAGTCCAAAGTTCCGGCGATGATCCACGGTCTGGGTCCTCCGGACACACAGAAGCGGGGGGATCAGCGGGCGGTGGGGGTGCTACGCCCCGAACCAGAGCCGCCGCCAAGTACAGATGCCCACCCGAACCCTTCCCCTATAGGTTTAGGTGTGCGGCCGGGAGTCCGCACCTCTGGGGGGGGGGGGGGGTACTGTCACGCTTTGACCTAAGAGAGCTGATTTTCTCTGTTTAGTTAGGTCAGGGTGTGATATGGGTGGGCATTCTATGTTTTTTGTTTCTATGTTTAGTTCTGTTATTCTATTTCTATGTTGAAGGTTTTTGGGATGATCTCCAATTAGAGGCAGCTAGTTCGGGTTGTCTCTAATTGGAGATCATCTTTAAGTTGGAGTTTTTCTATTGTGTTTTGTGGGTAGTTGTTTTCTGTTTCGTTCACGAAACCTGACAGAACGGTTGACTGTCGTTTTGTTTCTTTTGTATAAGTGTTCGTTTTCATTAAAATATAATTATGAGCACGCAACACGCTGCGCCTTGGTCCCCTTTATACGACGTCCGCTACACCCTAATTGATGAGTAGGATTGTAGCTAATGTCCTTCATATGTCTTGTGTACTAGGGGTGTCCGAGGGTAGCCCTTATAACCTGTTGGGGCTAGGGGGCAGTATTTGCACGGCCGGATAAAAAAACGTACCCGATTTAATCTGGTTACTACTCCTGCCCAGTAACTACAATATGCATATAATTAGTAGATTTGGATAGAAAGCACTCTAAAGTTGGTGTCTGTGAGTATAACAGAACTCATATGGCAGGCAAAAACCTGAGAAGATTCCATGCAGGAAGTGGAAATCTGATTTGTGGAATCACCTTCAACACTTTGCCTATGAAACACACCGTGAGTTAGGATTCATTTAGCACTTCCTAAGGCTTCCACTAGATGTCAACAGTCTTTACAATGGGGTTTGAGTCTTCTCCGGTAAAAACTGACCGAACGAGAGGCCTGGAACGTTGGTCATAGGGGGAGGGACATTACTACTATGACGCGGGCGCCGGTGGGTACCCTTTCATTCCGAAACGTTTAGTAAGACAATGCAATCGTCCGCCTTAAATATTATTGAAGCTCTGATTGAAAAAGGCCCTAAAGATTTAGGTTATACAACGTTTGACATGTTTGAACGAACGTAAATATATATTTTTTGCACATTCGTGACGACAAGTCCCGCGCGCCTCGTACATTATGAGTAGCCTTCGGAACGCGCTAACAAGAAGGAGCTATTGGGACATAAATTATAAACATTTTCGAACAAAACTACATTTGTTGTGGACCTGGGATTCCTGGAAGTGCCTTCTGATGAAGATAATCAAAGGTAAGGGAATATTTACAATAGTATATTTGATTTTAGATGGTTCCAAGATGGCGCTAACCTGTATCGCCTAGCCTATTTTTCTGAGCATAGCACCTCGTTTATTGCAAAGTGTGATTTCCCAGTAAAGTTATTTTTAAATCTGGCAATGCGGTTGCATTCACGAGATGTTAAACTACAATTCTTTGAATGACAATATTACATTTTAACAATGTTTTCGAATAGTAATTTTGTAAATTGTAGCGCTGATTCACCGGAAGCATTTGAGGGAAAATATTTTCTGAACGTCACGCGCCGATGTAAAATGCTGTTTTTATATATAAATATGAACTTTATCGAACAAAAAATGCATGTATTGTGTAACATGATGTCCTAGGAGTGTCATCTGATGAAGATTGTCAAATGTTCGTGCTGCATTTAGCTGTGTTTTGGGTATTTGTGATGCATGCTAGTTGCATTGAAAATGGCAGTGTGATTTTTTCTGGCAGGGTACTCTCCTGAAATCGGACAACGTCGTTCGATTCAGGAGAGGTGTATCTATAAAATGGTGTAAAATAGTCATATGTTTGAGAAATTGAAGTTATAGCATTTATGAGGTATTTGTATTTCGCGCGACGCGATTCCACTGGCTGTTGACTAGGGTGGGACGCAAACGTCCCAGGTTCCCAGACAGGTTAAGACTGTGCTTTGAGAGTTGGTGGTGTATTACTCAGGAGCGAGCCCAAAAGCCTGGGTGAAAGCTCGTTGTCACGGAGTTGTGTCTCTGAGGTTCCCATCACAAAGGGGTGACAGGTGAGGAATGGGTGAGGAATGAAATGGGTTAGGAATGGGTGAGGAATGAAATGGGTTAGGATTGGGTGAGGAATGGAACGGGTGAGGAATGGGTGAGGAATGAAATGGGTTAGGAATGGGTGAGGAATACCACCAAAGTGACACCATAGACTCACAGGTGCATACTGCACCACATAGTGGGTTCTCTAACCATCCCAATGGAAAGAACAAATCCCATGCCATTGCGCTGCCATACCATGTTTACATGGTCTCATGCTTAAAGTAGATGTTAGGTATGATAGATGTATTTTTCCCATCTAGGTGTGGTTCATAAGTCACATTGCTGTGAGCAGAAAATCTAAATGCCTAGTGTAGATGCAATAGTAGATATTAGAAATATAAGGGAGTGAGATTCTTCTCATTGATATATGATTCTCCAGTCTCCTGGGGATGTAGAAAACTGTGAATTACTGCAAGTTGCTGACCAATGACCCAATACCTCATCCTCTTCATTATGGCTCCTCTCTCCCTACGCACATCTGTAATGCCACATACATATCTTACATTTTTAGCTACACTGAACAAAAATATTAACACAACCTGTAAAGTGTTTGTCCTATGTTTCATGAGCTGAAATAAAAGATCCCAGAAATGTTCCATACGCACAAAAAGCTTATTTCTCTCAAACGTTGTGTACACATTTGTTTACATTCCTGTTTAAGAGCATTTTGCCTTTTCCAAGATAATCCATTCCCCTGACAGGTGTGGCATATCAAACAGCTGATTAAACATCATAATCATTATACAAGTGGACCTTGTGCTGGGGACTATAAAAGGCCATTCTAAAATGTGCAGTTTTGTCACACAACACAATGCCACAGATGTCTCAAGTTTTGAGGGAGTGCACAGTTGGCATGCTGACTGCAGGAATGTCTACCAGAGCTCTTGCCAGAGAATTAAATGTTAATTTCTCTACCATAAGCAGCCTCCAATGTTGTTTTAGAGAATTTGTCAGTACGTCCAACCAGCCTCACAACCGCAGACCAAGTGTAACCACGCCAGCCCAGGATCATCTGAGAAAAGGCACCCAGACAGCTGATGAGACTGTGGGTTTGCACAACTGAATAATTTCTGCAAAAACTGTCAGAAACCATCTCAGGGAAGCTCATCTGCGTGCTCGTCGTCTGAGTGTTGACCTAACTGCAGTTCGGTGTGTTAACCAACTTCAGTAGGAAAATGCTCACCTTCTATGGCCACTGGCACGCTGAAGAAGTGTGCTCTTCACGGATGAATCCCGGTTTCAACTGTACCACAGAGGGCAGCCAGTGTGTATGGCGTTGTGTGGGCGAGTTTGCTGATGTCTTGTGAACAGTGTGCCCCATGGTAGCGGTGGAGTTATGGTATCGGCAGGCATAAGCAACGAACACAATTGCATTTTATCAATGGCAATTTGAATGCACAGAGAGATCCTGAGGCCCATTGTCGTGCCATTCATCTGCCGCCATCACCTCATATTTCAGCATGATAATGCACGGCCCCATGTCGCAAGGATCTGTACACAATTCCTGGAAGCTGATAATGTCTCAATTCTTCCATGGTCTGCATACTCACCAGAAATGTCACCCATTGAGCATGTTTGGGATGTTAGGGAGGCTCTGGACGTGTACGACAGCGTGTTCCAGTTCCCGCCAATATCCAGAAACTTTGCACAGCCATTGAAAAGATAGGGACAACATTCTACAGGCCACAATCAACAGCCTGATCAACTCTATGTGAAGGAGATCTGTCTGCATGAGAAAAATGATGGTCACACCAGATACTGACAGATTTTCTGATCCACGCCCCTACCTTTTTTTAAGGTATCTGTGACCAACAGATGCATATCTGTATTCCCAGTCATGTGAAATCCATAGATTTATAAGGGCACAAGGCGAGACCCAGATGCAGACACAGGAGGCAGATGGTTAGAGTCTTTGTAGTTTATTTATAATCCAACAGGAGTAGGCAAGAGAATGGTCGTGGACAGGCAAAAGGTCAAAACCAAATTCTGAGTCCAAGAGGTAAAGAGAGTGGCAGACAGGCTCGATGTCAGGGCAGGCAGAAGGGTCAGGCAGGCGGGTACAGAGTCCAGAAAAAACAGGCAAGGGTCAAACCCCCCTCTACAGACGCCACCTGGCGTCCTACAGTGGCTTGCGAAAGTATTCACCCCCTTGGCATTTTTCCTATTTTGTTGTCTTACAACCTGGAATTAAAATAGATTTTTGGGGGGTTTGAATCATTTGATTTACACAACATGCCTACCACTTTGAAGTTGCAGAAAATGTTTTATTGTGAAGCAAACAAGAAATAAGACACAAACAGAAAACTTGATCGTGCATAACTATTCACCCCCCCCCCCCCCCCCCCCAATGTCAATACTTTGTTGAGCCACATTTTGCAGCAATTACAGCTGCAAGTCTCTTGGGGTATGTCTCTATAATGTTGGCACACCTAGCTACTGGCATTTTTGCCCATTCTTCAAGGCAAAACTGCTCCAGCTCCTTCAAGTTGGATCGGTTCTGCTGGTGTACAGCAATCTTTAAGTCATACCACATATTCTCAATTGGATTGAGGTCTGGGCTTTGACTAGGCCATTCCAAGACATTTGAATGTTTCCCCTTAAACCACTCGAGTGTTTCTTTAGCAGTATGCTTAGGGTCATTGTCCTGCTGGAAGGTGAACCTCCATCCCAGTCTCAAATCTCTGGAAGACTGAAACAGGTTTCCCTCAAGAATCTCCCTGTATTTAGCGCCATCCATCATTCCTTCAATTCTGACCAGTTTCCCAGTCCCTGCCGATGAAAAACATCCCCACAGCATGATGCTGCCACCCCCATGCTTCACTGTGGGGATAGTTTTCTCGGGGTGATGAGAGCTGTTGGTCCTTGACGGCCAAAAAGCTACATTTTAGGCTCATCTGACCAGAGTACCTTCTTCCATATCTTTGGGGAGTCTCCTATATGCCTTTTGACGAAAACCAACCGTGTTTGCTTATTCTTTTCTTAAAGCAATGGCTTTTTTTCTGGCCACTTCCGTAAAGCCCAGCGATGTGTTGTGTAGAGCTTAAAGTGGTCCTCCAATCTCCGCTGGGGAGCTTTGCAGCTTCTTCAGGGTTATCTTTGGTCTCTTTGTTGCCTCTTTGATTAATGCCCTCCTTGCCTGGTCCGTGAGTTTTGGTGGGTGGCCCTCTCTAGGCAGGTTTGTTGTGGTGCCATATTCTTTCCATTTTTTATTAATGGATTTAATGCTGCTCCGTGGGATGTCCAAAGTTTCTGATATTTTTTTATAACTCAACCCTGATCTGTACTTCTCCACAACTTTGTCCCTGACCTGTTTGGAGAGCCCCTTGGTCTTCATAGTGCCGCTTGCTTGGTGGTGCCCCTTGCTTAGTGATGTTGCAGACTCTCACCTTTCAGAACAGGTGTATATATACTAGGATCATGTGACACTTAGATTGCACACAAGTGGACTTTATTTAACTAATTATGTGACTTCTGAAGGTAATTGGTTTCACTAGATCTTATTTAGGGGCTTCATAGCAAAAGGGGGTGAATACATATTCACGCACCACTTTTTAGTTTTTAATTAAAAAATGTTAAACAAGTTTTTTTTCATTTCACTTCATCAATTTGGAATATTTTGTGTATGTCCATTATATGAAATCCAAATAAAAGTACATTTTAATTAATGGTTGTAATGCAACAAAATAGGAAAAACACCAAGGGCGATAAATACTTTTGCAAGGCACTGTACTTGGGCGCATACCTGGCTGACCGGGGTGTCGGCGGTAAAAATCGGTGATGAGGGCCGGGTCCAGGATGTCTGTAGCAGGAACCCAGCACCTGTCCTCACGACCATAACCTTTCCAGTCAACCAGGTACTGGAAACCCCTGCACCGTGTTCAAACCCTCAGGAGGCGTCTCACCGTATATGCCGGCTGGCCATCGATGACCCGGGGGGAGGGATGGGCCTAGAAACTGAAGACAGAGGACTGTGAGACAATGGCTTAAACCTGAACACATGAAAAGTAGAGTGAGCACGGAGGGTACCAGGCAACAGCAAATGGACAGCAGTGGGACTAAGGACTCTAGAAATGGGGAAAGGACCAATGAAACAGGGGGAAAGTTTGTGGGATTCTACCCAAAGGGGTAGATCCCAAGTGGACAACCATACCCTCTGCCTGACCCGATAGTGAGGAGCCAGAGTCCGGTGGCGGTCTGCTTGTCGACTATTACGTTCGTCTGAGGAGGAGACGTAAATGCCTGGGCCTAAACACACCAGGTAAACCAGATGAGGGGAAGAAATGTGGGGTGTAATGAGCGAAAATAACCAGACCACAACCAGAACTCACTGTTAGCCCTCAGGGGATGTTTAGTAAAGTAATTAAATAAACAATATAAAACACCCATAAAGAATCAGTAAGAAAAAAATAAAACAACCACAACCAGGGAAGGTAAGAGAAGGGAATGTTTGGGATCGGGGTCCAAGTAATGAAAATAAACAAAAGGTCCCTCCTCTTCTACACAACTAATCCTTCCTAACACACTCTAAACTCTAACCCACTGTCCTACCTGGTTCCAAGAAAATACAAGGGTGACACCCGCCCGTCTAACCTAGTGTATAAAACAATGGGTTATCTACGTGGGAATGTACACCCATGGGCAGATCTACCTTTTCCCTTCTCCAGGACCTAGGTAGGGTGGAGTACCTCAGGAGGACAGGCTGAAACACAAACAAAGAAATTAGCACAAATCATCAAATAATCAAACAAAACAAGTGTCCTCTCTCTCCCCCCCTCTCTTCTCACACGGCAAACAGATATCCTCTCTGTAATCAGCTACAGCCACGCCCACCATCGTTAGCCGCAACTCGGTACACCTGTAATGCCCAAGACACAAACACACTAACAGGGGAAAATGGGGAACAAGAAAAACGTAACACGTAACATCGACGATACCTGGAGGTTGTCTTGAGAATAGCCGCCCGATCTCTTTTCCAGGTACGCCGACAGCGACGGACAAACATCTGGGCTGAAGGTATATTGACCTCCGCTTCTTGCTCTGGAAAGAGCAGGGGCTGATATCCCATGGAGCATTCGAAGGGGGGGATAGTCCAGTAGCCGAGCAGGGGAGAGTGTTCCTGGCATATTCCACCCAGACCAGTTGCTGACTCCAGGTAGTGGGGTTACTAGCAACAAGACACAGGAGTGCTGTCTCCATATCTTGATTAGCTCGCTCCGACTGGCCGTTGGACTGCGGATGAAACCTGGGGGACAGGCTGTCCAACGACCCGATAAGAGTGCAGAATGCCTTCTAGAATCGGGACGAAAACTGAGTAACCGAATCTGAGACAATGTCGACCGGGAGTCCATGGATTCGGAAGACGTGCTGCACCATGAGCTGGACCGTCTCCTTGGCGGAAGGTAATTTAGGAAGAGGGATGAAATAGGCGGCCTTGGAGAACCTGTCAACGACCGTCAGGATGGTGGTGTTGCCGTCTGACGGAGGAAGCCCAGTGACAAAATCCAGGGAAATATGGGACCAGGGGTGATGAGGAACAGGAAGTGGCTGAAGGAGCTTGCTGCGGAGTCTTGCTTTGGGCACACACCATGCATGTGGCGATGAAGGCCGAGACATCAGGAGCCATGGTGGGCCACCAGAAGTGCTGTCGGAGGAAATCCAGGGTACGACGAGCACCAGGATGACAGGTAAGCCTGGAGGAGTGAGCCCATTCCAGGACTTGGGACCGGACCGAATCAGGAACGAACATCCGGTTAGCTGGGCCTCTCCCAGGGCCCGGCTGGGAACATTGTGCTTTGCGAACCCGAGCCTCAATAACGCAGACAACCGCAGCCACCAAACATTTGTATTTATTTTACCTTTATTTAACTAGGCAAGTCAGTTAAGAACAAATTCTTATTTTCAATGAAGGCCTAGGAACAGTGGGTTGTTCAGTGGCAGAAAAACAGATTTTTACCTTGTCAGCTCAGGCATTCAACCTCGCAACCTTTCGGTTACTAGTCCAATGCTCTAAACACAAGGCTACATGAGGCAGGGAGAATGGTCTCTGATTCCAAGGGTGTGGTAGCGGAACTGTACAGGCGGGAAAAGGGCGTTAGGCTTCACATTTTTGCACCCTGGGCAGTAGGAGATGGTGAATTTAAACCTAGTGAATAACAGAGCCCATCGGGCCTGCCTAGAGTTAAGGTGCTTGGCTGTACGGAGATATTCCAAATTCTTGTGGTCGGTCCAAACCAAAAAATGGATGTCCCACCCCTTTCAGCCAATGCCTCTACTTCTCCAGGGCCATCTTTACTGCTAGGAGTTCCCGGTTGCCAAAGTCATAAGTCCTCTCTGCCGAGTAGAGATGATGGGACATGAAGGCACAGGGGTGAAGCTTTTGGTCCTGGATGGATCGCTGGGAAAGAACGGCCCACGTCAGAAGCGTCAACCTCCACCACAAACTGATGGGTTGGATCCGGATGGATGAGTATGGGGCAGTGGTGAATCGTTGCTTCAAATCTACAAAAGACTTGTTTGCTGCTGAGGGCCATGTGAGCGATACCTTGGGAGAGGTGAGTGCAGAGAGAGGAGAGCTGCCAGGTTGCTGTAGCCCTGAATGAAACGGAGGTAAAAATTAGCAAACCCCAGAATCCGATGTAGCCGCACCCTGGACGTGGGTTGGGGCCAATCGACCACTTTTTCCGGATCCATCTGAACATTCCCTTCAGAGATGATGTATCCCAGAAAAGTGATTGTGGAGCGGTGGAACTCGTACTTCTCCGGTTTAACAAACAACTGGTTCCCCAGAATGCGCTGAAGAACGTGTCGCACATAGAGAACGTGTTCCTGGGCGGGAGAAAAGGGAGAAAACCAGGATGTCATCAAGGTATACAAAAACAAACCGATTCAACATGTCCCTGTTAACCAGAGCCTGGAAGACAGCAGGAGCGTTAGTGAGTCCAAATGCATGACCAGGTACTCATAGTGTCCATTAGCTGTATTGAAAGCAGTCTTCCACTCATCTCCTTTGCATATCCAAACAAGGTGGTAGGCATTCCGGAGGTTCAGTTTAGAAAAGATGGTTGCCCCCTGGAGAGGTTTGAAAGCCGAGGAGAGGAGTGGTAGCGGGTACCGGCTCTTGACCGTGATGTCATTGAGACCCCGGTAATCAATACATGGTCTTGTCCTTCTTTCCCACAAAGAAGAACCCTGCGCCGGCCTCGAGGCGGTGTGGTGCCCGGTAGGAGGTCAATGGCACAATCGTAAGGATAATGTGGAGGAAGGGAGGTAGCATGAGCCTTACTGAAAACCTCCCGGAGGACATGATACGCTGTGGGAATGGCAGAGAGATCTGAGGCCGAACGTAACCCAGCAGGCAGATGTTTAGGGGAAGGCTGCACCGCCTTTAGGCAGTGTTAGTGACAGAACGGGCTCCAACCCAGGATTGAACCCATGGTCCAGTCAATATTGGGATTGTGCTTCTGGAGCCAAGAAAATCCCAAAACCACAGGGATGTGAGGAGACTCAATAAGAAGCAGCTGTATTGACTCACTGTGATTACCAGATATACGCAAAGTCATGGGAACTGTGCTGTGCGTGACTCTGCCAATGGAACGGCCGTCCAGTGCTCTGGCATCCATGGGAACGGAAAGGGGTTGAGTAGGAATACTTAGTTCAGATACCAGGGTAGCGTCCATGAAACTCTCATCAGCTCCAGAGTCAATGAGCACCCAAAAAGACTTTGACTGGTCTCCCCACAGCAGAATAAATGCAAAAGAGGTACGGGTAATTGGAATTATGGAATTCCCAGTCTGACTCACCGGAGTACTTGTACCCACTAAAGATCTAGGTCTCCTCACTGGAGAGGTAGCTATGAAATGCCCCCAGCACCGCAATACAGACAACTGTTAGAGCTTAGCCTATGTGAACATTCCCTAGGAGATAATCTAGCTTTTCCCAGTTGCATAGGTTCTGGTGTATCCGACTTACACGTCGTCAATGACTCTCGAGGGAGCTCGGGTGGCTTTGGATCCTCTCGGAAAAATCATCACTCAGAAGTGAGTGAGCCACTGTGGATGAACGAGACCAGACCTCTCACTCCTGCGTTCCCTTAGGCGTCCATCAATTCTAACGGTGAGGGCGATGAGAGTCGAGGTCCACTGGAAGTTCCCGAGCAGCTAGCTCATCTTCCTGAGCAGCTAGCTCATCTCATCTATGGGAGTTTAGACATAATTCAAGAAGTTTACTGGCCGCCTCTCTCCCGGATACCGGAGAATCGAGTACCTTCCTCACCTCTGCCATGAAATCCTCCAGATGACAACAAATGGCAGATTGTTGCTCCCAAACTGCCGTAGCCCAGGAGAGCGCCATTCCCGACATTAGCGTAATAACATACGCTACCTTAGATCGATCTGAAGGAAACAAAGATGGCTGTAGCTCAAAAATAAGAGAGCACTGAGAAAGAAAACCCTGGCAGGTACCAGGATCCCCAGAATATTGCTCCGGAGGAGGTAAGCAGGTTCTCGGGGAGCCGGGGTAGGCTGTACAAGCTCACCACTAATAGGGGGAAAATTACTGGGTGGTTGGGGTTTCTCAGAGGTAGCAGGCAGCCTGAGCTAACTCCCTGATTTGCTCCATAATCTCCTAAAACCCTTGGTGGTGGCGCTCTGTCAAGGAACGGAGCCCTTCCAGAAGGTCCTGTAACAGCTCCTCATGTCTCCCAATAGTGGCTCCCTGCAGGGAGAGAGCGTGGTGGAGCTGGTCCAAGTCTGCTGGGTCTGTCATGGCCAGTTTGTACTATAAGAGCATAAGGCGAGAACCAGATGCAGACACAGGAGGCAGATGGTTAGAGTGTTTTTCAGTTTATTTATAATCCAAAAGGAGTAGGCAAGAGAATGGTCGTGGACAGGCAAAAGGTAAAAACCAGATTCTGAGTCCAAGAGGTACAAGAGTGGTAAGGAATGTCAGGGCAGGTAGAAGGGTCAGGCAGGCAGGTACGCAGTCCAGAAAAAACAGGCAAGGGTCAAAACCGGGAAGACTAGAAGAAGAGAATAGAAAACAGGAGCACGGGAAAACACACTGGTTGACTTGAAAACATACAAGACGAACTGGCACAGAGAGACAGGAAACACAGGGATAAATACACTGGGGAAAATAAGCGACACCTGGAGGAGGTGGAGACAATCACAAGAACAGGTGAAACAGATCAGGGCGTGACAAGATTAGGGCCTAATGAATTTATTTCAATTGACGGATTTCCTTATATGAACTGTAGCTCAGTAAAATGGTTGAAATTGTTGCACGTTGCGTTTCTATATTGTTTCTGTGTAATACCATCCACATGAACAACAGAAAATGGGGAGGTAGAGTAGTTGTACAGTGTGACCAGATAATGAACGCCGAAGCAAGGTAGGATTGGAATAATGCATGTGGGTCACTCCCTATAACACCTATGGCTACAAATCTGACGAGAAAATCGCCTGACATTGATGTTGTATACAGTAAATGTAACTGGTTTTTATGCAACCCCCAGATATGCCACTGCTCTTTGTATCAGACTGAAAGCCGAGGCAAGTGTGAAGCGAAGCCAACCCTATTCTCCTCCCCAGATTGTTGAAAACGCTAAACAAAAATGAAAGCAAATCACCGCCAGATTTGTTAGTCCCTCCTTGAGTGTTTCATTGTAGATGCAATGAAATTAGTGACTAGTGAGGAATCAGTAAAGCGCTGTCTTTGAGTGGGTGATGCTTCAAATATTTCCTATATAGTGTTCTACTTTTGATCAGAGCTCTATGGGCCCTGGACAAAAGTAGTGCACTACAAAGGGAATAGTGTGCCATTTGAGACGCAACCTCAGCTAGTCCATGAATAACAAACAGAAACTGTGTCCCAAATGGCACCCTAAACCCTTAATGCGTCCCAAATGGCATCTTATTCCCTATGCCGTGCATTACTTTTGACCGAGTAGTGTACTATGTAGGGAATAGGGTGCCATTTGGGACATACACACACTCTGCAATCAGCCTAAAATACGAGGCCAATTTCATCTTTGCTCACATTTCAAATCTCATCACCTGGTGTTATGAAATGAGATAGGACTCGCCATATTTTGCTTTCTTTACAATCAGATAAATATGAATCAAGAACAGAAGTAATTGTTGGCCTACAGAATGAGGCGATTTTAATCATGATAGTAACACATTCCAAAAAATCTTCTAAACACTACAAACATTCTCTGGCTTTTGGAACAATTGTGTGAATGTATTTATTATTTTAATTCACACATAATAAAGTACAAAGACTCTTTTAGAATGATAAACGGTGGGAGAATTGGAAAAAATTACACTTATGTTTATTGATGCAGAAAAAACAGTTTTTGCCTCCATTTTGTCTAGTTAGGCTTACATATTATCACAGGTTGTCAGATGAAACAAGGTATTCACAGACTTCTTTAGAGTTTGGATAAAACATCCCAAGTGTTCTTAGTCTTAATTCATGCTGACGAGCATACATTTTATTATATGTTTTAAGATGTTTTATGAGATTATTAAAAAAAAACACTGATGTGATGACTCTAACGAGCGGCCCTCCACATTGGCCCTGGTTAATTACAGAATGCCGAGGCCAGCTACACTGTAAAAATAGAAAGTCTCAAAACACCATGATTGTGTAATGAAACCATGAAAAGTAGTGCATCAAAGCTGAGATCTGGTGTTTGGAGGGTGTTTGAATGTAAACCCAATGGAAGTGTTTTAATACTCAGAATGTGTTTTAAAACAGAAATTAAGTACTCTAAAACACCCAAAGTGGTTCTTTAACCTTAATATTGTTTTTTAAGAGAGTGTTGTGAAAATACTTTTGGGGGTTTCAGTGCATGTAAAAGGCTGTATCAAAACACAAACTATCTCTCATACAATCAATGGTTTAGAAATACAAATGGTTTACAGCCTAAATATTGATTGATGATGAGGGCCAATGGAGAACATATTTTTCCACCTTTATTTTTCAATGCTTTAATTAGACAGATTAGAAACAGGAGAGGCGGTACATTTCGTCTGAAATTTTACTCACTCAACCACACAGCTACACTGTAAGAAATTATTCTGGGGTTAATTGAAATTGACACACAAAAAACCCCAACATATACTAAAAATGAATGCAAGCCTTGCAAATCCCGTTGTGTAGCGATAACGCACCTGGCTTAGACACGTCACCCCTCTCCCCACCGATGACCGGGGTTAAATTCCCTGCTCCAGCCCTTCCATCTGTTTCTCCTACCTATCTGTGTCCCCTCTGTCATTTCAGAACTGTCTCAATAAAGTGTCAAAATAAGAGCTTTAAAATCATGTATTCAAGTCGTTTCAATGATTTGATCATTTAATTTCACCAAAATAATGTAAGAATAAATACAACTTAATATGTTGCTCAAAATGTAAGTATCTTTCATGAGGATAAACAACGACAGAGAAAACTGAGCGATTTAGCTCATTGGAAGTCTTTGGTTTTAATCACCTTGCATTTTCTATCTGGCCACTTGACTCTGCTATTTGAGGCTTGCGGGTAATTTAAAAATGTTTGACTTTGTGATTCTTTCACACAACGTTGTACACATGTTTGAAGAAAGAAAAGTATAGTTCTATATTAGTATTAAGCTTGTGGTACCATGAGGTGTAATGGATCACGATGTACGGATATCAAAACCGGCAAGCAAATTGCCATTTAGCCCAAGCCCGTGTTCAGGTTTCTTAATGTAAGAAGCATGTGCAGAATCCTCAATTATTGCAGTTCAACCTCCAGGTAGTGATGGTGGTTTGAACACTGTGCATGACAATGCATGCCAAAGTGGCAAATGATCAAGTACATAAAACAATGTTAAGCATCAAGACACTTCAGACAAAGGGATCTAATTCTGAACTAGACAGGATTCAAAACATTGTAACGGTGTTCAGAAGCATTAGAGAGAGGAAATTACACCAAAAGAGAAGGTATCTAATTCTTCTCTAAACAAGAGTCGAAATAACAAAATAGTGTTTTCAACCTCTTCCGGTAGTGCTCCCAGTCCTTGGCAAGGTGTTGCACAACACTTGATTAAGTGGTGTTACAACACATGGTGTCATGTTTCAAAACATCTCAGGATGATGTGTTTCAATACTCCAGCAAAGTTAAGGTTTTGTCTCCAACAAGTTGGTGGCAGCTTAGTTGCCACTAGTTTTGGTGTTACAAAGCACTTTAACACCGTAGCACAATGTCACAGTTTGACCTCTCGGAAGTTCAGGGCTTCACACTCAGGGTCAAAGTTTAATCTAGTGTGGTGTAGTGCAATGCCCTCAACCTCCCAACCCTCTGCTCACTCTCTGCTTGCCCTCTGGGTTGAGTTAACACCCCTCTACACACACTGACACACAAACACACACACAGTTCCCCCCTCAGTCCTAGAGCCCTGGGTTGGCGGCAGTGTGACATTCTTGCAGCGTGTGATGGCTGTGCAGGGTTGTGGACCATTAACATGGAACAAAAGCAGACCACAGTGGAGTAGAGGAAGGGGGGAATGTGGAGTGGAGGAGAGGAGCTGTGGAGGAGCATCGTGGAGTGGGGGCAAGTGTATTTTAATGACTCACGTGTGTGTGTGTGTGTGTGTGTGTGTGTGTGTGTGTGTGTGTGTGTGTGTGTGTGTGTGTGTGTGTGTGTGTGTGTGTGTGTGTGTGTGTGTGTGTGTGTGTGTGTGTGTGTGCGCGCATGTGCGTGTGTGTTCATTCCTTCACTCACCCACTCACTCAAAGCTGTGGTACAAAAACTCTGAACTGCCATTGGTAATAAGATGCACATGAAAGATACCAAATAATTTGAGTAAATTCGAGGGAGAAGGGCTCTAAAAATGTTGATAATCTGTAAAGGCATGATCACAACTCATGCTTAACGGCACAACACAGAAATCTGGTCCTACAGGGGAGATAGAAAGGATCTTCCTCAAAATGAGATAGAGAAGGGGTGAATGTGAAACCCTCTCTACAGCCCCGTACTACAGACTGACTGTAACACTTAGAGAGAGAGAACGAGAGACAGGAAGAGAACTAATGATGAAGGCTATAGCATTTCAGACAAGGAGTAAAGAGGGAAAGATAATGAAAATGAGAAAGGGAAAAGATAACTAGAAATTGAGGAGGGGGGAAGAAAAGGGAAGATGGATGGAGAGAGAGGGAGAGAGAGAGAGAGAGAGAAAGCAATGGGGGGGTAAGTGTGAAAGTGGGATGCTCATAGACACTTGTAGGGAAGCTGGGTTGACAGATCTGTGCTGTAGCAGAGCTCTGCATTACATTACACACGCAAATGCTGTTTGAAAGCGATCACCACTGCCTCAAAGATTGATGATAGCCTTTTTTCCGTCTCTGGCTGAACCACGCATCCCCATCCAAGCCATCTATATATTTCTTCAAAGGCATAATTGATGCCGGAGCAGACTCTGTGTTCTAGGTTATGGAGTGTGATGGCATTTTGACATAGACTGTGTGTGTGTGTGTGTGTGTGTGTGTGTGTGTGTGTGTGTGTGTGTGTGTGTGTGTGTTAGGGTGCACTGCAAGGTCACAGCAGCGGTTCCAGAGTGACAGAAATAGAGGAGAGGAAACTTCATTGTAGAAACTGAGTCAGTCACCAGTAATCATTCAGTCCGTGCATTCAGACGTTTTGCATATCGGGTGGAGGCAAATAAAAATTACCTAATTAAACTGTACTTCTGCTGGAGTGCCAGGAGGCTGAGAGAGAGAGAGAGGGAGAGAGAGAGAGAGAGGTGCGGCAGAGAGACATGAGAAGAAGATAGAGAGAGAGAGAGCAATAGGAATGCAACCTGTTTCCAGTCAGTGTGAATTCCCATCTCCCGAGTCGTTTACAGGGGGATCACTGTGCTCTATGCTTTACATGCAGGCCTGGAGCAGCACCATAGTATAGATCAAAGTACAATTGTCCTGTGGACGCCTTAGTGTTCCCCTCTTATGTTCCCCTCTGTCTGATGGATGGGGAGTGTCACCAGCCACAATCCATAGCACCGCACAGGGGGTGTGCATGTGCGCGTGTGTATGTGGCTGGAGTGTTGTGTGTGTCTGTGTGTGTCTGTGTGTGTATGGGGGCCAGGGAAAGAAAAGGGGCCAAATTGACATGATTATTACATTGCCTTTGGGGTGTAATTGTCCTGCGTGCATGGCTGGGGCGCATGGGAGAGCAGCTGGCACCCCCCCTCTATCTCTCTTTATTTCTCTCTCTCTCTCTCCTCTCTCTCTCCACTCTCTCCCACTCTGGGTGATAAATCGTTGTGCTAAATGTTCCAGGATGTTTGAGGGGATCAACACAGTCAAAGGGAGGGAGAGACTGGGTTTTCCAAACAAAGGCTACATTACATCTGCTGTATCTTTAATTGGCAATAAAATCATTTTTATTTAATACAGACTTGAAAATTGCAGCCCAACCAACTTAAATGGCACTGTCTTTTGCAATTAGACAGACTTTTCAATTGCACTTAAGGATATTAACGCTCCTCTCCTCTCCTCTTGGGGTGGTCCATCAGTGGTATGTTGTGCTGACCGTGCCATTCTAATTGTGTCCTGGGGCATTTCTCAATGCTGCTCTGTTAACCATTAACCAGCCCCTGCATCGTGTGGAACTTGTTTAGAACCTGTTCATGAGGAGCCCGACGCTATCCATGGCCTTGTCAGGTCTCACAACCCATCCTCAAACACACACACCCAAGAACAAACGTGCGCGCACACATGCACACACACACACACACACACACACACACACACACACACACACACACACACACACACACACACACAAATACCCTCTCAACCCTCCCTACACAGAAGCCCTGTTTAGCCATGGTCATCAAGGCCAGGTGACTGATAAGCTGGGCGATGATCCATCTGGAGCTTCATCTACTGGCCTTTGTAAACACTGATAGTCTGTTAGTCACTTTGACAGGGTCCCAGTCCCAGGACCCCTCTGTTAGGGAAGGAAAGGTTATCATCTCCTGGCATGCCTAAACTGGAATGCTAAAACTGGCCCTGGTCCAAACCATGTGAGTAGAAAAACTCAAAGTGACCTCTCTGTCTTAAAACCATTAAGGACATATTAAACCAGCTTCTAGATCAGAACAAATGATTCGTATTCTTTCTGAATAGTCTTTTTGTGAAAATATTCTCAATAAAAATATTCTTAAAAAATGCTCATGGCCTCATAATGGTGGGTGTTGTTGTAGGGCGGCATATTATCCCGGGGGGGGGGGGGGGGGGGTCACCCCCAGAAATCACCACCCTCAGCCTCAAAAACAAAGAAAACATTTCATTCTGTCTGAACAGAGGGCCGGCTGTGTATCTGAACTGACAGAGCTAATACACACAATCACATCTATTAAAAAGCATTTAATTATCCTAATATCTGTCGTTTATTAGGCCAATATATGCCTTCATATAGTGAGGAATGGTGCTGTGGTTCTATAAGTTGTTCAAGTCAGTTTTTTAGCACGCATGTTATGTTATTGGGGTAGTGCTGTAATCATAGCTTCAGTTGGCTGTGTTTGCTTTACTCCATATTCATATTTCAGACATGTTTGTACTACCTCCCCGAGGTCCCTAAAATCCTCTCTGAATTCTATTGAAATAAAGCAATATCGATAATATCTATTTGATTTATGCCCTATGTCCTAATATACCGCATACCACGAGGCGTTTTATTATAGCTCAGAAAAAAAGGCTTATTTGAAATCTGTTTGCAGTACCATTTAAATGGAATAAGATATCAGGTTACTATGGCGTTTTCTGGGCCCGGATGAGACTCCAATAAGAAAACAGGGTAGTGAAATGGAGGCTTTAATAAAGCGACATGATAACACAACTCAGTATGCATACAAAGCACAAGAGTAGATGTGTAGAGTATAGTACTGTTTCCAAACCCATTATTCATTTAATGACTGCCAACAAAAATCTCTCAGTGAGTTTCTTTCTTTTTGTAAAAAGACTTCACTAAACTCCTGCTAACTTTTGAAAATGAGTTTCTCTGAGTCTCTTTAAGGTCATTGATGAGACATTGAGGCAAGTTGTCATAGAGCTGCAGTGAAATAATGACAAAGAAACTCCTAGGGCCTTATCTTTGAGAACACTGCTTTCACTAGAACCAGTGAAAAGTGCACCAAACATCTCCTATACTCATCCATGCAGAACATTCCCCAGTCTATCAGAGGCCTACCAGAATGCATTGCGTTTCTCTCTTCTCTATTTGTTTCTTGTCAGCGCTGGTGTGGGACACCCAGTGTGATTGTAAAACAACAGACACGCAAACACACACACCTTATCACAGTACGGACATGACGTGAATCGAAGCTAGTGTCCGGGTAGCCATGTGTTTTGTTCCGTACTTGATGCTGTTTGGGTCATTAACCCAAAGGAGAATTGAAACAGTCCGACTCACACACCAGTCGTGCACTATTCACACGCAGCCTCTGACTCACACACCAGTGTACATGTACACATGTACAAACACTGACACACATTCCACCTCTATCTCTACTGATAGTTGTGTGGGGAACGAACACCCACAGACACACTGTTCAGAGTCAGAGACTACATCTGAAATGGAGTTCTATTCCCAATGTGTTGTACTATTGAAGTAGAGCCCTGTATGTGGAATAGGGGGCTATTTGGTGTCATAACCAGCCATAAAATAATGCAATATATGCCCCAACAGGTCTAAATATATGTGTCATGACAGTGTTATGACCATGTTATGACAGGTTATGACAAGTTATGTCAGCTGTTATGACATATTATGACATGGTTATGACCATGTCATAGCGTGTTATGACGCTGGGTGTCAAGTAAAGTTTTACCCAATATTGTGATTAAAGATTCACAGTTTGTACATATTTATCTATTTCTTTGTGAAATTAAATGGGTTATTATGGGATAGACTCAATTAAAATATTACAATAACAAATGTCTGCAATTGGGTAAATATTTAATCTAACAGTGTGTAGATTTATTTTCATCTATTTCAAAAAGAACCACCATTAAGTCTTTGAAGCTCTGAGGCGCTGAGGATCCCAGCGGATTTACAGTTATGAATTGAAAAGCACGCTAACATGAACATTCAGCTATTTTTTGCTCTCTTCAAAGCATGTTCGAAAGGACTATGACAGTGTTTTTCCATTAGCACTGATGAGAACTGCAGTAATATGCAACTCTGTGTTATTCTTGTATGTTTGGTCAAATGTAAGAGCTATATTTTGAAAAGGAACCATCACTACCATCTAACAGTATAGCTTCCGTCCTTCTCCTTCCGTCCCTCTCCTTCCGTCCCTCTCCTTGCCGCAACCTGGGCACGAACCAGGGACCCTCTTAACACATCAACAACTGCCTCCCACGAAGCATCGTTACCTTCCACTCCACAAAAGCCACGGCCCTTGCAGAGCAAGGGAAACAACTACTTCAAGGTATCAGAGCGAGTGATGTCAGAGACTGAAACACTACTAGCGCGCACCGCTAACAAGCTAGCCATTTCACACCGGTTATGTCAACAAATAGCTCAATATGTTTCTGATCTGAAGTTGTATTACATTTCAACAAAGTGGCCCTTTGCAAGCTGTGTTGAATATGTTTATGTAGTTGTATTGCCTTACGTTACCCCCTTGAGGTATACACACAGAACATCTGTGAGTATAGAAGACACACTGACCACACCAATGTACTGTAACAGGTGTAAGGGTGAATTGCACCATTGCAATCTGTTGACATTTGTATTAAACAAGATTACAAATGTAGTTCGCTACGGTTTTGATCACAAACTTCTCTCTTTTTTTTTTACTTCTCTTATTCCCTCTAAACCTCACATAACCCATGGTGTGAATTCTGCTTAAGCAAGCTCTTCAAAACATTTATGGCTATCGGTAGAGAAACCTCGCCCATGTTAAAGAATCCAGCCACGTCTAAATTCCTAACAGTGCGTCACTTAACGGAGCCAAGTAAAACATTCCACATTCTCCAGTCTCAGTCCTCAGCGGAACTCTGGGGAGTTCTGTATTCATCGTCCGAGACCATCAGAACTCCAGAACTCCCCTTTAAACCAGACTGAATGTTAAAAACAGAAAAGGGTGGGTGTCATTCTGATAAATAGGAGGGGACAGCATTCTGTTGGAGGTTCATGTTTTGTCCAGTATTTTTTGTTTTTGTTTTGTGCGCCTATTTTATTATTTTTATTAAGTGGGTAAATATCTGCAGTTTAGAAAATGCTGTCATAATGCTGTGCTGATAAACATTTACAATACATGTTTAACATGTATTGAAGGCTTTGGTTTTCGCGCAGTAATAAACTGTCGTAGGGTAAACGGTGTCCTTTAACGCAATATTTTTTGGTCCGATAGAGTTGGACAAAAATCAACACATTGACATTATCAGACTCAACACATTGACATTACCAGACTCCTTTCGAAGGTCCAGTTCGACTGGGAGTCTGAATTAACGCTGATACTTGTCATCTGTTGTTGAATTTAGGCATCACTCTCGCTCTTACTGTTTCATTTCACTTAGTCATCAAGTTCTTCAATGCCATTCCCCCATTTCTTTATGAAATGTGTTTGCAGTTCTTGTGCTGTCTATATTAAACTTGTAAACCCAAGCGGTATGTTCTATTCCTCTTTTCACTGCTGTAGATGCCCTTCAGCAGCCTCGTTGCATAATGGTGAGAGGACACACCTGTCTTCTAGGAGAGAACATGCTTTAAATAAACCTTGTTATTCCTCTCAAAGGTCTCAGACAGAAAAGTAAAGAACAGAGAGAAACAGAGAGTGAGCAGAGAGAGAGAGAGCGAGAGAGGGAGACTCTTAAGGACTCTTGCCTATTCTTAAGGAATTACAATGTCAAACCTTGATTTTCAACATAGCTGTTAAAGAGAGATTGTGTCTGACATATTGTTTCTGGGTCCAGAGCGGAGAGGGTGGAACATATTAACGGCCTTCAGTCCAACAAACCCCATTCTCATCAGTCCTCATTGTCAACAATCTATCAATTGGATGTGCCACATACATAACATTACGATGTGATATCCTTTAGTTTTTACCAAAATGAGAGCAGATCAGCCAGCTGCAAGTCGTGCATCACTGCCAAAGGCAATGTGATGTTAAATCGATAAAGGACATGCTTGCTTGGGTCAGACGGTGGCCAATGAACTAATGCTAGAACAAGACAAATGAAGTGTCTGCTTAGCTGAGCTGCTGCACTGCCTGGGTCCTCGCCTGCCTCAGAGCCCCGCCCCGCTCCATCCTCACCTGCATGAAGGCTATGCTTATTGGGAAAACAGACTAGACAAGAAACCATGAGGCCTGAACACTTCATTTTACAGAGATCCTTTTGAGAACGTATATGAGTGTGTATAAGACTCCTGGCTGTGATTATGACTGGCGTGTCTGGGTGTGATAACCTGTGCAGAGGCCTTAAGGGTTGAATGCAGGATCCTGAGGTAATGAACAGCCTGGTGTGTGTGTGTGCGTGTGCGTGTGCGTGTGTGTGCGTGTGTGTGTGGCGTAGAGGCCTAGACTGATAAACCAGGCGGAGACCTATCACTGGATCAGACACTTCTGCCTGAGACAAATGGGGTCACGGGAGGTCAACAACATCACAATGTCAAGCAATGGCTGTAGCTTATGCTTGCAGGAGCGGTTATTCTTCGTAAGACAATGATGATGCAAAAATACTTCATCAGAGAAGATGTGATTTACACAATGTACAACAATAGAATTTCTCATTTAAATATTTTAGATGTTTTTAATGTCTCTTTCAATATATACTGTATGTCTGTATTATTAGCTGTGATGCTCCTGGATCGTAATTTAGCTGTATCGACCCCCCTCATTTAGATGTGTGTGGATCCACTTGGTGAAAACAGGACATGTGTTTAGCTCTCTGACTGTTTGCTGAAACCTTGTACCGATAACACCAAAGCATCTCTGTGAACAACACGGCTCACCTCCCTCGCTCCCTCTAATCCATTTTGCCTTTGTAAAACAGTCACTTTCATTCAGAGCTTTCTAATTAACCATAGAATATGGCTAACTGTGATG
The DNA here is from genome assembly GCF_965601325.2 of Salmo salar. Classification (NCBI taxonomy): domain Eukaryota; kingdom Metazoa; phylum Chordata; class Actinopteri; order Salmoniformes; family Salmonidae; genus Salmo; species Salmo salar. Next base: position 18,679,893 of record NC_138309.1, read on the forward strand.
AGCTGTCGCTTTTGTTGCCGATCCAAACCATGCTCAGAGTCTTCTGATGGGATGACTTCATGAGTCCCTTTGCCCAATTAAAAGAAGAAGAGAGGTTGGTCTTTTAGAGTCTTATGCCTTTAGTGACCTCATGAAGGACACTTCATAGTTTGACCTTTGCCCTCACTCCAGCCTTCTCTTCCACTGGAGCACCAGGCGCAGATCACAGAGCCTCTCTCTCTCTCTCTCTCTCTCTCTCTCTCTCTCTCTCTCTCTCTCTCTCTCTCTCTCTCTCTCTCTCTCTCTCTCTCTCTCTCTCTCTCTCTCTCTCTCTCTCTCTCTCTCTCTCCAACCTTTGGGACCCTTATCCTACCACTAACACAGTAAATAATACTTCACAAAAAAAGGAAGAGAAATAACAAACAACCTCCATAAAAGTGAGTCCGAAGACATACTTTACTAAACCTCTAGCTGACCCGTACAACCCTGTATCAACAAACGTCTGCTACGCCAGGCTCAGAGAGGCTTTCACAGTTGGAGCGTTTGCTTTCACCGAGACCTCTCTGGTATTTCTTTAGAAAACCTTGCGTGTTAGGGTCCCCCTCAGTGGGAGTACCACAGCTGCAGCGCCCCTGTCCATCTTTATTTGTCTCACCGGACAGGCTGATTTCTCAGAGGGCCGCACTCTGACACCGGCGAGATGGATTTGCTCGTCTTAGCGGAGACATTGTCAGGATAACAACTATATTGACAGAGAGGATAGAGGGAACTTCAGGGGTCATGATAAGCTTGTGGAGTGAGTTCCATCACAGAGAGGCGTGATCCCCTCTTCACCTGTAATAACGGCTCGCTGAGACATGGGGAACGGAACAAAATGGCTATTTTTCATAGGAAAGATCGTACGAATGGGAAAAACGAGTAGCTTCTTTGAGCTAATTCTGTCATGGGATAGGGTTAGGGTTAGGCCCAACCCTATCCCTAACCCTAAACTTGTCATAATTTGAGGCAAACCAAAAACCTCCCTTGTCTGTTTCTGACGAGTATGTCCAAATCTTCTGGACAGTAGGAAATGCTGTGTTGTTGTTACTGTGCTGATAGTGGCCGACTCCTCCACTTCCCTGATGAGGTTAAACTAATCAGAAGAGGTCTTATCAGTTTCAATGGAAACTCGTCTACTGAGTCTATACCATGTCCTGTCAGTTTCCTGTCTGTAAATGATCCTACACTAAATCATTACAGTCATCATATGACCCGAAGTCAGCACATACTTAATGCCAACAGGAAGACACACATACATACGCAAAAAGAAATAGTGGCGTCTCCTTTAGCTCTCACTCAATGGGCAGGGTGTCATGTTGCACGGTAGTCCTCTCACTGTGCCGGCTAATCTTTACCATCACAGCCCAGGCTGCTATTGTAGGGGTTTCCTGTACTTAATTACTGGGGCACAAGGCATTGTGCTTTGCTGTGCTGAGGTTTCAGGCTCCATTTCTAACCCTTGTGTAGGACATTAACCTCCTGTAAGATGTAGGCTAGGCCAAGGGGGTGACTGGCGACTAGCCTTACCACCTGTTGTGGTAATTCTATTGACTAAACAAAGAATAGAGGGAAGGTGGAGCGAGGGAGGGAAGGGTGGGGAAGGCGGGATGAAGGTGTCTATTTCACTGGTCAGTTTTTGATCTTGCCAGAAAACGGATTATTTAATGACATCACACTTCCGTCTTAAAGTATAATGCCCTGCAGTGACCCAGAGATATTATCTGTTTCCCAAATGGCACCCTACTCCCTAAGTAGCACACTAATAGGGTGTCATTTGGGACACTGACTCTGTTTAGAACCACCACAGCTCTTTTCAAGAAGTGAGACTATAGAGAGTATGTTGATCCCTGGTCTGAGTGGGTTTCCATGGCGGATTTCCAGGGCAGTCTCTGAGGTGATTTTAAAGGGTGTGATCGCTCATAATTCAAGTCAGACGGATTCATGGGGAAATCAAATCAGCCTCCCAGACAGAGGAGAGCAGGGCAGAGCAGAGCAGAGCTGAAGCAGCAATATAATATCCGTCATGCAGCACAATATTTAATTGACTTATATAACATTTCTCCTTTCTGACAGCTTCTTCCCCTCCCTCACTACACATCTACACCTCTTTTATTAGGACTGTCCTCTGGGGTTTGGGGTTTCTCTCTCTCTATCTCTGTTTCTCGCTCGCTCTCTGTCTGTCCCTTTCTCTCTCCCTTTTAGGTTGTTCTCAGGGGTTCTCCCCCTCTTTCTTTCTCTCTGTCTCTCTCTATCTCCTCTCTCTCTGCATTTGATGATGAGGAGAAGGGCCGGCTCTTGCCTTTTGGGGGGCCCTGAGCGAGATTTGGTTTTAGTGGCCCTCCTCTTGACGGTGGAGAAAAATGTACATTTTAAATGATAATGTTAAATGCTACCTTGTCACAACACAACTGATTGGCTCAAACGCATTAAGAAATAAAGAAATTCCAATAATTCACTTTTAACAAGGAACACCTGTTAATTGAAATGCATTCCAGGTGACTACCTCATGAAGCTGGCTGAGAGAATGCCAAGAGTGTGCAAAGCTGTCATCAAGGCGAAAGGTGGCTACTTTGAAGAATCTAAAATATAAAATATATTTTGATTTGTGTAACACTTTTTTGGTTATTACATGATTCCATATGTGTTATTTCATTGTGTTGATGTCTTCACTATTATTCTACAATGTGGAACATTTAAAAATAAAGAAAAACCCTTGAATGAGCCAAACTTTTAACTGGTACTGTATGTTTACATTGATGGAGGCCACAATCTATCTACAATGTTAAAGCTAATCTATCCCCTTAAAAAAGAATCACCATACTGCCTCGTTATGCCTTTAGACATGTAATTAAGTAATGAAGACAACTTTGAGTCTTCTGTGTGTCCAAAAAAAAGGTTTTCTTGATTAGGCGTCGAGCATTGGGCAATTCCTGTCTGTGATGATGTGAAATTGGGGTGCTGCTAGAGGGAGTTGAATGTGAAAGAAGTTAAAGCATGCACCCAATTACAGTGTGATACACAAACGCATGCATACATACACACAGATGCGTGCACACACACACACACACACACAGACTCGTCATTAATTTCCGGAGCCATCGTTCTCTCTTTCTACCCCTGAGAAACGTTTCAATACTTTTCTGCCAACATTATGCATATTTATGCTTACATCCTCTCCGCTTCACTAAATGTCACTGGAAATGTTTATTTTTCTAATGAAGTCATTTTCATATTTTACTCTTATTTCCTCCTCCTCCTCCTTCTACTCCTCCTCCTCCTCCTTCTACTCCACCTAGTGCCTCTATCTTTGTTTGAATTAGGCATTCCTCCTGAAAACGACCATGCAGCTCTGCACACTGTTGCTTCGCTTTCTCATTAGCATAATGTCTCTCAACTTCAGACGAGTTTCCGTCCTCTGCTAATTCCATGCACACTTAGTTTCAACTCACTCGCTGAGCCTCTGAGGAGAAACGCTGTCTTTGTTACAATTACTCCCACCGTTGATCTTCTGGAGGTGCTGTGGGACTCAGCATACAGGGCTAGTTTTCAGTCGCTCTTTTTCCCATGATGCAACCAAAGCCAAAGGAACTGACTATAAAAGAGCCGACTCACAATTCTCTCCTCCGACTAAGAAAGCTTTGTCAGACCCAGACAGAACATTTCAAGTTTGAACATGTTCTAGAAGTTCAGCATTGAGTGATGCGCATAAATATGTATATGCTCTCCCTCGACCTCTCTCTCCCTCTCTCACACACACACGTGCGTGCACACACGTGCACACACAGCCTAGAACACAACCGTAGTTCTAGATGTACAGTTGTACCTCCAAGTCTGTGTGCAGGGGTGTGTGAAATGTTCTTAGGGAAAATAATTACCAACAGCTGCCAAGAGTGTGAACGAGTCTAACAACCACATCAACCACTTCACCACTGTGTAATCCAAACTGTACAATCTGCTTGTGTCCCGTTCACAACACAGATAGAGCTTGTCTGAACAAAATAGCAGTCTTTAACTGTGGCGTGTGATGGGGAGAGGAGGGAGAAAAAACACATGCTCTGATTAGTAGGTAACTAGGTTTTTTAAAAGTTCATGGTCTGCACCCCAAATCCCACTTCGTGATCTGGAGAAATGGGAACATATATTTAACAGTGGCAGATAGTTGAGGAAATATCCCATCAGCCATTACAGCTGTTTACCTTAGGGGAAAACCACATGATTTCACATGTGGAAAATCACATGATTTCATGTGACATATTGTGAAACCATGTGGTTTTGGAACACTTCACATGTGATGATATTTCACATGAGTTTTCACATGTGATCACATAACCTTTTTCATGTGGAAGTTTGTGAAACCATGTGGTTTTGGAACACTTCATACGTGCTCCCTCAGATTTGTCCTTTTAAAAAATATATGTTTCTCTGTAATACTACTAGCCACCTAGCAATTTTATGAAGCTGGTTTTAGCTAGCCCAGATAGGTTCCCAATCTCCCATCCACGTAACTAGCTACCAAGAAGCCATTTATTGGTAGCTAGTACAGGTAACTTCCAAAATAAAGGAAACACTAACATAAAGTGTCTCAATGCACCTTGGCCATAGATTCTACAAGTGTTTGGAACTCTAGGGGGATGCGACACCATTCTCCCACAAGAAATTCCATCATTTGGTGTTTTATTGACGGAAAAGGTGCCGTTCCAGAATCTCCCATAAGTATTCAATTGGGTTGAGATCTGTTGACTGAGAACACCATGATCACATAACCTTTGACAGGTGAAATCATGTGGAACCATGAGGTTTTGGAACACTTCACGTGATGATATTTCACATAACCTTTCACGTGTATTCAAATTTTCACATGATGCCCTGCCAACAAATATGACTCATTAGGATTTCCCCCATAACATCACAAAAGAGCTGCAGTGTTTTCAACAGTACATAGTTGACTCAGTAATTCAAATTCAACATGTCGTCACCTGGGATTTAAACTCACAACCTCTTGGTTTACAATAATCCGATATTCCTGCTAACTCACTGTGTCTGTGTCAATGACTGATTTCACCTGTATTCCTACACTTTGGACTTCAAAGTAAATCTCAGCTTTGTATAATACACTAAGAGAATCTGTAATATTTATCAGAGTGATTCGGGAATAACGTTAAAACAGGATAATATGCCAGAATAATATGCTAATAAATATGCTGATATGCTAATAAATCCAGAGGTTGTGAGTTCAAAGCCCAGGTGGGGTCATGTTGGAAAGTCAGTACTAAGTGATCATGTCAAATGAAATCATACTGTCATTGATTGAAAAAAATTCATTATTTTAGCTGAACAGCAGCCTACCAATCACATGTGGAATTGCACTTTCACGTGCAAAAAATTCACATGTGAAAATGTAATTTGCATATTCACATGTTAAAATGTAACTATCACATTCATTTAACTAGGCAAGTCAGTTAAGAACAAATTCTTATTTACCATGACGCCCTAAGAACAGTGGGACGCCCTAAGAACAGTACCATGACGCCCTAAGAACACTGCCTTGTTCAGGGGTAGAACGACACATTTTTACCTCATCAGCTCAGGGATTTGATCTAGCAACCTTTCGGTTATTGGTCCTACGCTCTAATCACTAGGCTACCTGCCGCTCCACATCGACTAAATATTTGTACACTTTTTTATCTCAACAGTGTACCACCTACCTTAAAAAAACCCTATACCATTTTATTACTCCTCTTAGAAAAAAACAAATTTAAAATTTGCTGTTTCACATGTGAAATAATTGTTTTCACATGTTGAGCTGAAAACAAGAGACACATGTGAGGTCAGTTGTTTACATGTGAAACCATGCACACATGTATTCAATATATAGTTCACATGTTAACACCACCTGACACGTCCTGACCAGTAAAGGGGTTATTTGTTATTGTAGTTTGGTCAGGACGTGGCAGGGGTGTGTTTGTTTAGTGTTTCGGGGTTTGTTGGGCTATGTGCTTATGTAAGAGTGGTGTTTGTTTAGAGTGTTCCGGGTTTTTTGGTCTATGTTCTATGTTAGTGTATTTCTATGTTCAGTCTAGTCTTTCAATTTCTATGTTTAGGGTTTGTTGATTGACCTTCAATTGGAGGCAGCTGTTCCTCGTTGCCTCTGATTGAAGGTCCTATGTATAGGGGTGTTTGTGCTATGGGGGTTTGTGGGTAGTTGTCTCCTGTTTTGTGTCTGTGCACCTGACAGGACTGTTTAGTGTCGTTCGTTGTTTTGTATACGTGTTTCTTTTGTTTTTCCTTCTTTTAAATAAATAAAGATGAGTATACATGTTCCCGCTGCACCTTGGTCCAATCCTTACGACGCCCGTGACACCACCTTTTCACATGTGAGGAGAATAACATGTTTTCACCTCACATGTCATTTGCAGATTCACAGTGGAATTTGAAGTTACATGTGAAAATCGAATTTGCCCTTTCACATGTGAAAAATGTTCAAATGTTTTCACGTGCAGTTTCATCGTATCACATGTTGAAATGTTGCATCCCCATGTTGTCACATTTATTTCACATCAGATCATGTCTTTACATGTGCTGTAATGTTTTCACATGTGCTCTAATGTTTTCACATGTGAAGTTTCATGTTATTAGATGTTGCTTTTACATGTTGACACGTTATCACATTAACTTCACATAAGATCACATGTGAAATCTATATATTTTTTCAATAAGGGTTCATACTGATAAAAGAGAGAAGAGGTAAAGCTAAAACACAGAGGTGACTGTCCAACATAGTGCCTGTCCAAAATATCACCATTTTTTACAAAAACCTACAGCCAATATGAATATTACTGTACATATTCATCAAGGTTTTCTATGGCACGGACTATATTATCATAAAACGTTACAGTTCATATGATTAATTCCTGGGCTCAGTGTGCCATACCAAACCCTTGATATGACATCAGGACTGGCACCACACACCCAGTCATTTGGGGGCAGAGCTGAAAATATCGCCTTTATTGTGCAGCTGTAATCGGAAAACTGACATGGAGGGCCCTCTAATTGGTGGCCATATTCTGTTTGTGTCCCAAATGGCACCTCATTCCTTATAAAGTACACCATGACTCTGATCAAAAGTAGGGCACTAAATAACATTCCTTATAAAGTACACCATGTCTCTGATCAAAAGTAGGGCACTAAATAAGGAATAGGGTGCCATTTGGGATGCAGTCTACATTAATCCTGCTGCTTAGTCACTCTTAATTTTCCAAGCAGATTAGCCTTCAATGACTGACTATAGTCTCTTTTCTGTTGATTAGAAAATAAATACCTTACCCTGAGTTTGTTTTTAATAAATTAACATATGTTTTGGTCTATTGGGCAGTTCTCTTCTCTTCGGGGAAAGAAGAAGAAGCAAGCAGAAGTCAAGGCTCACCTAATGAAATTAGACCGACAGCCCAGCTCACAAGGAGGAAAAAAGAAAATGTCTGCCTTTGTGCTTTGGCTAATTATACCACAGGAATGTATTAAAGATTACTGTGGGATATGAAGGGGCAAATCTTTTACATGGCTGTCTCATTGTTCCCTCACAATCCCCTTCATTTCAGATATGGCAGCTGCCTCAGCCACCATTGTGAAATTACCCTGTCCCATTGTTCCAAAGCCTTGTTATCCACAAGACACATAAGTCTAGTTAGTGGCGCTTTGATAGAGGGGCCCAGTACCTCTCTAACATAGTGTTATCTGCAAGAGGGGGAATTACCAGTGGTGGTTGGAATAAAGCAGCTCATTCCTCTCTCTCTAAGGAGACTAAGAAGACTGTGGACCATTAGTTGGGGTCGTGATTGTCTTATGTTACTCCACTTCCTTTATTTGGCTATGGCATATCAAAACAACACAGTAAGAAAACATCTCAATTTGATATTTGCAATTGAAGAGGAGTGGTAGGCTATATATACAGTGGAGGAAAAAAGTACCCAATTGTCATACTTGAGTAAAAGTAAAGATACCTTAACAGAAAATGACTAAAGTAAAAGTAACTCAGTAAAATACTACTTGAGTAAAAGTCTAAAAGTACTTGGTTTTAAATATACTTAAGTATCAAAAGTAAATGTAATTGCTAAAATATACTTAAGTATTAAAAGCAAAAGTATAAATAATTTCAAAATTCCTTATATTAAGAAAACCAGAGAGCACAATTTTCTTGTTTTTATTTATTTATTTATGGTTGGCCAGGGGCACATTCCGAAACTCAGACATCATTTACAAATGAAGCATTTGTGTTTAGTGAGTCTGCCAGATTAGAGGCAGTAGGGATGACCAGATTGTTCTCTTGATTGGTGCGTGAATTGGACCATTTCCTGCTAAGCATTCAACATTTAATGAGTACATTTGGGTGTCAGAGAAAAGGTTTAGAGTAAAAAGTACATAATTTTCTTTAGGAATGTAGTGAAGTAAAAGTAAAAGTTGTCAAAAATATAAATAGTAAAATACAGATTCCAAAAAACAAAACTACTTAAGTATTATTTTAAAGTAGTTTTACTTAAGTACCTTATACCACTGTATATATTCAGTATCGTGACTTTTATTAGCATTGTTAGGCCTTTAAACATACTTACATTCTCTACAGTCTTATAATAAGAAAGCTGATGTAAAGATCCAAGGTATAGTGTATTGTTTTTGATCATGTAATTAATTGACAGTATAAAAGTATAAGAATTAAAAACCCTTTTTGATTTTGATAACCTTCCCTGAAAAATATAAATAATTATTTCTGCATTGCGATTTTAATTAAATGAAGACCCAAGAGTCTAATCATAAGTCTACACTTGTTTGTAAATATAGAAGTCTTATTAGACATATGGGAATTCCCCAGCAGGTCGTCTCTCTTGACACCACCTACAGGCCGGAGAGAGCTACCGTTACTGTGGTTACTGCGGTCACACTACTGCACACCGTATAATGCACTACTTACTCTTGACTTCACTCTAATGTGTCTGCTTGGTTCAACCTATGGGTTTCAATTTTATCGTGCGAGCTCTCTGTAGGAGTCCGTCTCCAAGACACCCTCTCCTGCTCCCAGACCCTCCAACCTCGGTGCCACCCTGGTGTGTTTAGAATGCAGTCTGAGTCAATGTGTTCCACCCCCTAAATATCAGGGCGGGATGTCGTCTTCGGGCGTTTGATATGATTCATTTCAATATGAAGGCAATGGGGGTTAAATCTATTTTAATGAATAGCCAAACAACCTCCTAAGGTATTTGAAACGTTGACATATAGGAGTTCAGCTTGTTTAAATGACCATGTCAATCAATAACTCACATTTGTTTTATGTTCACAATATCCATATTATTCAAATTATGACACCGGGTCATTTCTGGCCAATAGCAAGTTCCACTCACAGGACTGCGTGCGCGGGAGCCCAGGTCTCTCTATACACTCTAAGAAAAAAGGTTCTATATAAAACCTTAAAGGGTCCTTCGGCTGTCCCCATATCAGAACCCTTTGAGGAACCCTTTTGGTTGCAGTTAAAACCAATTTAGTAACCCAAAATGGTACTTGAAACCAAAAAGGTTTCTACCTGGAACCAAAAAGGGTTATCCTATTGTGACAGCACAATAACCCTTTTGGAATCCTTTTTTCTAAGAGTATACCTGCTACCAAATATGTCCAGACCAGACTGCACCATTGATCAGGTACATGCTGGTCAATAATAACTGTACATTTCAACACATTCAATGTGAGAATTCAAGAATACTGTTCATACGAGGTCCCAATAGCCTGTAAGAATGCAATTTGGGGCAATGGCTACTTATTACTAGATCATTACACAAGAAGTATCAATAATAGCCTTGAACGTATGAGTAAGATGAATGGCAGTTGTATTATCAGCGCTAATTTTGTGGGTGTGTTCAGATGTGTCCTAGTATCCAACGTGACTCAGTCTATTCTGTAGACTGCGATAAGACAGCCAGGCGGTTGAATCTACATCTCGATTGTTGAAGCAACCCCCTGGTAAATGGGCGTGTGACTGGCTGGCTGGGTCTCGAGACACCGGAGACTCCAAACGAAGCCTGTGTTCTCAACAGCGCTACAGTGGCTGAGCACACACGCAGGAGAGGTGCGTGACGCGCAGTACAGAGGGAGGAATAGGAAATGCTAAATTCGAGTCAAGCAGTCAATGCATTCAATCAATCAATGATCTATAGGATATTGACATTGACATTTTCTAACCTCGGGTGATATTTTGGACTGACTTTTACCGGTGCCGTGCTGCTCATTGTAAGCGCAAATCCCGTATCCCTCACTTGATACTAGTGAGAGCAGCGGATAGCTGGCTGTGTGTACGCTGAGTTGAGTCTCCGGGAAGGAATTGGCAGCGGGTGCGTGCCTTTGCGCGGAGCAGAGAGGTGCTGAGCTTCAGGGTTGCCCGGACCGGCCCCAGCGTACTACAGGCTACTCATTGACTGGGGAAATAATTGGGAATTGACTTCCTCTCTCGTCAGCGGTGGAGACCTGTCCTTTCCTGTGGTTGTTTTTGAGGTTAACGGATTTGGAAGGAGGTGCGGAGACTTTGACAGAGAAACAGAGAGGGTATACTGTCAGCCTGCGGAAAACGGCTTCGCTTCGATATTGGATACATATGGGACTGTGAGTGAGTCTACAAGACGCAGGTGATTGCAGTTTGTTTTCTTTAAGTGGCTTGACTTCAGAAGAGACAGAACAATTTTGCTAGATGAGGAACACTGAGCGAAGCGTGCTCTTAGCTTTCATTCACATGGTGTTAAAAAATACAGTGCATTGAAGTGGGCTACTATCCCGCTGAACAGCATAGAACGCAGGGAACGGGCACGTTTTGTATTGCTTGAAATGTTGAATTACTCTGTAGTTCATGTAAGGAATGTTAGGCGCCCTTGGATTCATGTCAGAGTAGTTGCACAGAGTATTTTATCCTGTGACTTGGTGAGCATAGCAGCTGGTCGAAAGCATTTCATATTGAATGTAATTCCTATTTTTGTGCAGTGCCATAAGGACAGAGAGTCTAAAAAGCCAAATTGCTTGATGCTTTGCACTGCCATTAATTTCCCCTAAATCTCAATGTGACGTTTTAATAAATGCTTTATCGTGATTCGTGCTTTTAACTGCTTTTACAATTAGGACATCTACATAGCCCATTGATGCGTAAAAATAGATATATGGTCAAAATCTATTCATATTGCAAATCGATATCTCTTCTTTAGAATGATAATTCGATATTGAATGCCAAATAGCATTTGAAAGAGTCTTTTCTCTCCTAGGGAGCTCCCTTGAATTCAGAATTAGCGGAGCGTTTTTGAGAGAGGTCGTTTGGCACACACAAATACACGTTTTGGAGGCAGTAGTGGTCTATGTTATTGTCCTCCAGTTGAGCTGTTTGTTAGCGTAGTTTAGTGACACCCAGTAGCCAGTGACAGTGTGACAGTCCATCTCCAACAGGGGAGGGATAGAGAAAGAGAGCTCGCGCCCGTGTGCGCTGTCACTTTCAGGTCTGACTGGAAGTCTGCAAGTGAGACGGAGTCTCGGGAAAAGAACGCAGACCTCAGATTTTAAAGAGAGAGGGGCGTCCATAGGTTGGGCTATGCATATTCGTAATCAAACCAATCAGAGACCTCTGAGATTTAGGCTCGATCAACCAGGCTGAAGCAGGCAGCACAGCCGCTCAAAAGAAGAAAAGCGGTCGCAATTTAGGGGTTGTATCCATCGTTTTAAGCCTCTATTATGGCAATGACTTTCGCCAGATGTTAGTATTACTAGTTCGTGTCTTGTCAGATTTGAGAATCAGCAGAGCGCGAAGGGGAACAACGCGAGCTTGATTTGCTAATGTGCCCACTTTTGAAACGAATATCACCACCACTGCTGCTTACTCTCAATATTTCTTTCCATTTAGCGCCGACGGATTACCTCGTGCCTGGTCATCGTTTCCAAGGAGTTGAAACGGGAGTGGTGCTGGTGCCGGGGATTTCTACTTATTCTTTTACTCGCTCCGACTACTTGTGTGGAGGAAATGGCAACGCCAGTGTTTGAGAGAGGACCCCAACTGGAAGAGAGAGGAAACCGGACCTGAATGACAGGATACAGCAGCCGACCTGAGACATATCCAGACACATTTCAACTGCTTTAGTCAAGACACTTCTGCTTTATTTGTTTTCTTTCGGCCTAAGCTTGAAAATAAGGAAGAATAACAGGACCTGAAAAACCTTGGGAGGAGTTTTATTTCGTTTTTCCTCATTTTATTTTGTTTCTAACAAAACAAGGATGCATTGTGGATTAGTGCTGTTCCTCTTAATGGGAATCTTCTTCGTCGCTGAGGCTTTCAAAAATGGTAAGTGACATCTGATATTCCCTCGGCTGTGCTGGGCTAGACTATTTCTCCTGATGTTTTTAAGGATTAACCGTCTCTAAACCTTCGCTGATGTTTTTCTGACTCGTTACGCGTTCACCTGCCTGTCTTCCCTGCGGGTTAGTGCTGCCATTGTCACAGATCAATTACTGTAGTGTGGAGCTTCTATTTTTCAGATGTTATAAAACGTTTGGGCACAGTAGCCTAGTGCTAGGGTACTTCCCTCTTTCTTTGCTGTAGCAAATACATGTAGGCGGCACTTTATTGCTTCGTTTCCACTATGAGCAAACTTATTTACGTTAGAATGAATAGAGAGACATAAGAAAGAATGAACCGCCATATTTCAAATTCTCTTGAATATTGCATTGCATCCTATTCAAAACACATTTTCAAGTACTTTACATGGCAGATGGTAGCTATAATACAAAAGCTTAACTGCGCACACATAAATGAAGATAAACTGAGAGGCTAATTTGGACTACTTGAAGTGGCTTGTCTCTAGACACGAGAAAGGGCTCGTTATTCTCCGGCGCTTGTATAAATGGTCTGTATGAAAAGGGAAACCAGTTTTATAAGGATCTGCGTGAATCTAACAAACATTACGAGCATCATTCGTTAATATAGATTACTCAGCAAACGAAAAATAGATGGCATAGATATTTGGTTTTACGTTATCATGAATACATAGGCTACCCCAAAAACAAATAAATGATGCTCCTCACAGATAATCTGTGAAAAAACTAGTCTATCATATTTTTTTTTATTATTGTTTGGCGTTATTGCCATATGACACATCGTCTACAAGTCGCATGGCACCATATGTGCCATTCCCATGGAGACTCAGCCATACCCCGGCACAGCCACAGCGTAGAAGCAGCTCCCCGTCCACTCTCGGTCTACAAATTAATCCATTACTCCCTGCCGGGGCTAATGGGCCTTGGTCATTAGGAGTTGTTCTAGATAAGAGCTGTTTGTGACATTTCACAGATTTTTTTACTAGCCTATTTTTATTTTTTTAAATAAATGTTTACTTTAATTGACAAGCGGTTAACATAAACGGTTTTGTCCCAACATAAACCACTACAATTAACAGCAGGCTATAGGCGAAACTTTTCCTAATGTTTGTGAACAATTGTGTTGTATACCATCCTTATATATATATATATATATATATATATGTCAGTCAAATAAAATGTGTACCATACTGTGTTTATCTGAGCAAATTAATACAATGTAAAGTAAATATAACACATCTATCAAAATGTGGGAGAAATTCATCATCTTTAGCCCATTGACTGTCAGAAATGATTGACTTTACCCGTGTGTCTTCACGCATGTAGACCTATCCAAAGTAGCTAAAACGCATATTCAATTTGTTTGGTGTCTAGTTTAGACATATTTAGACACTGTGGGTATATGTTGATATGGAGATAGCTTATGATTTATCAGCCTGAATATATGTTTATAAAAAATGATTCAAACAATCATGTTCGACTCCAGTTAGATTTTGAAAACACGCCTATATACTCTCTATCTTCATCGGGACAATATTTTGACTAAAAACACACTTTTTCTGCATTTGAATTCTAGCCAACATTATTGATTCATTTGAATCCCTGTACTGTATCTGTGTCACTTTGGGCTGTTGTGCTGACTGTATTTTCTCTTTCTTTCTTGCAGACAAGTGTGGGGACAACATCAGAATAACGAATGCGAATTACCTCACCTCGCCTGGCTATCCGACATCATATTTGCCATCTCAGAAATGCGTTTGGGTGATAACAGCGCCTGGACCTCACCAAAGAATTCTAATCAACTTTAACCCGCATTTTGATCTCGAGGACAGGGAGTGCAAGTAAGTTGACTCGGCTGCCCTCTACTCCGTTCATGCATATTGTACATGAAAGTCCGCCATCTAGTGGCTATGGAATTATTGCGAGCGCAGCGCAGCGCTGCCTGCATGTGTGAGGCATGAGTGTTTCAACAGAAAGACTTGCTTCAGAGTTTATTTTCTTGTCATTGTCTGAGAAAGATTTTACTCAAAGGACTTCATATTTTTCAGATTCTCATGGGTCTTTCCATTGAGGAAGTAAGCCCATTTAGTCTAAACTTTTACATTTTACATTTCTCTTCCTCTTCTCATCGAACATAGCCCATTAGAAGGGGAACTGACCCATCTTGCTGGGTCAGTAACAATTCCCTGTTTGACTTTTAAGCTTTAAGGTGTTATGCCAATCTAGGTCAAATGGTTAACCTGTTGTCGGAGAGGTCTAAGCCGGGCAGCAAGGCTATGAAACCGGAGCTCCACAATAATGTGATGAGCTTGCTGCCTCCCTGTGTCAGTGGTGCCCTGAGGCGAAGCAATATCTCAGCCTGGGCTGGCTGGCTGCCTATCCCTCTGTCTCTGCCTGCGCCCCAAACCCTGCCCTGTTCCCGGTTCCCTGTGTGTGTTCCCTCTGTGCCTTTGTTTACGCTGGAGGGGCAGCTAGAGAACACAGAGTGAACAGGGATGGATACTGTTTCTGTATCCCCACTACGCACTACGTCCAAGCTCTCTCTCTCTCTCGTTCTCTCTCACTGCTATGCCATTTGTGTTTTCGATGAATACCATATAGGCCCGTAGATTGTACTATTTTAATAGGATCTCTGCCCACTGGGCACAGACGTCAGTTTAACAACTCGTTTTGGTCTACACTTGATTGAGTTCTCAACTAATGTGGATTCAAAGTGAACTCAACAATAATATGAACCATGTCATTGCATTTAGGTGAAAAGTTTTTGGGGAAAAAAGACACTGTGGGTTATACCGCTTTACTGCTTCTATAAAGGGCCATTCTGTGATTTACTGCTTCTATAAAGGGCCATTTTGTGATTTACTGCCTGGTTGACCACTGCCGTCTTCCAGAGGAGGATCCTGGTGGTCCTGACTTTTCCTAGCTCAGATTTAATCACCCAGGGACTGTTAAAATGTCTCCAGGCACAAGGTTACTGCGTGCGTGTGTGTGTGCGTGTGTGTGCGCGTGTGTGTGTGTGTGTGTGTGTGTGTGTGTGTGTGTGTGTGTGTGTGTGTGTGCACATATAGAAAGAGGAAACAATACTTTTGTTAATGGAATTAACCAGGAAAGAGTTTCCTGTGTTTAAACACACACACACAAAAAACAAGGAATTCAGCCTAAAGGCACAAAATGCAATATGGCTTCCCTTTTTTCAGTTGAAAATAAATGTCCTCGGTGAACTTTAAGTTCGATCATTTCCGTGTTGTTTACAAATGATTTCTAACGTTTCCGTCCACATCCATTGAAGTGTTCTGTTTTCCACGTTGGGGCTGACCTGTCATGCAGTTAATTGCTTGTCCCTCCGTACATTTGTTAGTTGCGTATAAAGAGCATGTTATTTTCCTTGTTCCAACCTTTGCCAAACGTTCTTATTATGTTTGGAGCAGAGCCAAGGTTTACAGTGTTTTTACTGTGTAATGCTGCCCGTGGAGTGGTCACGGGTTATAAACCACAGTGCTAGAGGGAAGCACACTAACAACAACTAACCTGCAGGGACATCTTTGAAACTTAATCAAGTCACTAGTGATTCATGTGGTTCATGCCGTTGATGCATCCCAAATGGCACCTTATTCCCTATTTAGTGCACTACTTTTGGCCAGAGCCCATAGGGTTTCCCATAAGGCTCTGGCCAAAAGTGGTGCACTCTAGGGAATAGGGTGCCATCTGGGACGCAGTAATATACAGTGGAGAAACAGGGTCAGCTTGACCTCAAGGCTCTTCTACTTGAACCACTTCTCCTCTACCCTGTTTGGTCTGGTAACGTTTCATAGTTCACGTTTTAATCGAGCGGTTTTCATGGGATTTTAGTTCCACTAGTTTCCCCTTACATGTTCACTTTAGACTGGATCGGGAAGATGGCCAGTGACATTGGCTGAGTCCCAAATAGCACCCTATCCCCTACATAGTGCACTACTTTGGACAGGCGTACTGCACTATATAGGAAATAGGCTGGCGTTTAAGATGCAGTCATTAAATTAGGCACTCTCATTTTTCTTGGCCCTGGGTCTCAACTCAAGTAGCCTAATGGTGCTTAGTAAAGTGAAGGCCACTCGTTGTGTTAATAGCTAGAGGGACATGTCGTAATGTAGATAAGTCAATTAGGGCATGGGAGGGAGAGATACTGTATGTGCTTCATGGCCATGGTGTCTTGGTGTTGCTAGATAGCGGTTCGGTTGGTGTGGTTTGTACAGCAGCAGTAATCAGACTTCCATGGGCCATCCAGTCGCAGTTCAACTCAGACAAACACCCCTTGCATAATGGAAACTGATGAAGGCAAGTCCCAGAATGGAAGCCTTGCCTTGCCTTGCTTATCTGATGGACCAGTGCGTAGGGGGTAAGCAGGCAGCTACAATGCAAGCCTCAGTGCACTCCCCTGCAATTTAATTATTGGTCCAAATGGAACACACATGCTCCACATGTGCTCCTACACTGCCGTTATCAGCCAACCAAACAAAAACCAAACAAAAGGCTGAGTCTACCTCTGTTGTTACACGTGTGACTGGCTGACGGGTTTGTTTGAAAGGTTAGGTCTGCATTCCAAATGGCGCCCTATTCCCTTTATAGTGCACTACTTTTGACCAGAGCCCTATGGGCCCTGTGTTCTCCCCTATATAGGGAATAGGGTTCTATTTGGGACTCAGACTCAGTCTACAACTCGTATCCTGAGAGAGTGGAGAGTTGGAGGAAAACTGTTCGCCAGTAGATAAGGACTAAGTGGCCATTGACATGTGAATGTGGTAAATGTTTACCTTTCCATGCAGTGTTGTATAGACTCTCATGCTGTGTTTTTGGGTTACGCCACCGTTGTAGCTCTCACAAGCCAAATTAAGTTTGAGGTAAAAGCATAGTCCGTCAAGACAAATATTTGGACTCATTTTGCTCTTGACTAAAAACCTTGACTAAAAAACCATGCAGAGTGATGCTGTTGCTTTCTATGAAAGCTGCTTGGTTGGAATCAACATTCCACCAATATGATATGCTTTTGACAGCACAATGAATCATTGATGTGCTTGGATCCTCTGACCAAACAAAAAATCGGACCAATTTTTTCTATGCCTACATAATGTGAAATCCCCTCATAGCTATGGTGAAGACTGCTGAAGAGTAGAGTTGCCTTTTGACGGAAAGAGGGGTTAAAATTGAGCGATGGGGTAAGAAGAGGAGAGGTTGCTTTCTATATGAAAATGTCTCTCTGTCCTCTTTTCTATGTTTTAGAAAAAAGATAGGTTCAAATGGAGAGATGAAAAGAGAGATGATTCCTTCTATATGCGAGTGAGTCTCCTTATTCCTTCCTCCCTCCCTCTTCTTTCCGCCTGTCCTGTGTTTGCTGGACCTCAGAGAACAGTGAATTCCTGTGTGACAGCCCATGCAGTCCTGAGATGGCGAGGAGACATGGAGGGTGGGGGGAAATATTCGGGGAATGCCTTCTGAAGAAGGCCCTTTGTGGTGGGAGAGGAGAGAGGAGGAGAGAGGGAGAAAGTCAGTCAGTCAGTGAGTGAAAGCTTCAGCTCATCTAACAC
Source organism: Salmo salar (assembly GCF_965601325.2). Taxonomy (NCBI): domain Eukaryota; kingdom Metazoa; phylum Chordata; class Actinopteri; order Salmoniformes; family Salmonidae; genus Salmo; species Salmo salar. The sequence goes on from NC_138309.1 coordinate 18,697,853, forward strand.
ACAATGCCTCAGAAGTTAAATCCCCACTAGCTGAACTCCCACTAACTGAGCACCACTAACTGAGCTCCCCACTAACTGAGCTCCCTACTAGCTGAGCTCCCTACTAGCTGAGCTCCCCACTAGCTGAGCTCCCCACTAGCTGAGCTCCCCACTAGCTGATCTCCCCACTAGCTGAACTCCCCACTAACTGAGCTCCCCACTAGCTGATCTCCCCACTAGCTGATCTCCCCACTAGCTGAGCTCCCCACTAACTGAACTCCCCACTAACTGAACTCCCCACTAGCTGAACTCCCCACTAGCTGAGCTCCCCACTAGCTGAGCTCCCCACTAGCTGATCTCCCCACTAACTGAACTCCCCACTAACTGAACTCCCCACTAACTGAACTCCCCACTAGATGAGCTCCCCACTCCGTCCCCTAGCCCCCCCCCCCCCCATCTCCCCTGCTACTGACTGTGACTGCCCGTAACTCAAGGCTTGAAAAAGCAGCCTTTTCTTCTCTCTAATTATGACCCCCTCCCCTCTCCTGTCGAGTGGCCCCCTCAGAGAGCCACATACCCTGCTGGGAAGACAAACACTCTTCGCTGTGGTCTGAGACAATACACATCCTGCCTGCCTGCCCTCTGCCCTCCACTCTCCGCCTGCCCTGCCGGGCATTCCTCCTGGCTAGCCCTGCTGGACTACAGGCTTGCAACCCAAATGGCACCCTATTCCCTGTATAGTGCCCCATAGGGCTCTGGTCAAAAGTAGTGCACTATGTAGGGAAAAGGGTGCCATTTGGGACACAGGCCGAGACTACAGACATGAGTTACAGCAGGGGAAAGTGTACTCAGCCCCCTACTGGTTCTGGAGAGTTCTGTTTCATGCAGGTCTTTTTGTTCAGCACGAATCCTAAGACCCTGACTGACTCATAGGTTCATAACACAACACTTCATGTTTAACAATGAAGACCACCTGTTCCTCTCAGAGTAGACGAGGGGTACTGTGAAGAAGGAGGGGGTTTGTGCATGGGACTCACTGCTGTGACTGCTTCCCCGGTACTGCCACACAAGCCTGCCTGGGTCTGAAGCTCCCTGCTGGGGTTGGGATATCAGTGGGCCCTCTCTCCTCTGTGGAGAGGCTCCATCTCTGTGTGGAAGTGCCCCATAACTCTCCCCAGAAATCCCCTGAATAAAGTGCGCTGACTCTCCCACTCACTTCCCCTCTCACTCCCTGGATGCATCCCATATGCCACCCTATTCCCTATATAGTGCACTTAGTTTGACCAGAGCCCTATAAGCCCAATAGGGCACTATAAAAGGAATAGGGTGCCATTTGGGACGCAGACCCTCTCTCACGCTCGTCCGCTGCACAAGCAAATATGAAGGTGGTGAGTGGGCTGCGTGATCGTCCATCAGCCTCCGTTGTCATGGAGGAAAATAAATAAGGCAGGAATGTAACGAGGCTTTTTTTATTCTCTGTCGGCACGTTCAGGTCTTTTAAAGCAGGCGGGCAGGCTGTGACCTCCTAGGGCCAGGGGAAGAGATTTGGGCTGACATGAATTGTTGGAGATACTTATAGCCTGACTAACAGACAGGATTTCTAGTTGTTTATAGGTCTCTTTTGTGTGAGTATGTGTCAGTGAAGCAGTTACGCTGTACAACATCAAAGCAGAGTTGAAGAAACAGAGGCAGATCTGCTCAACGAGACAAAATGCAGAGAGCAGCAGCACTGTGTATTTTAACTACAGACTAGGACAATATCGGATGAAATGATGCACCTGGCCATTTTGCCTAAGGTCCGCCTCCAGAGTTGTACAGTAGGAAGTACATTGTATCTGAAATTACATTACAGCAGCACCACTGATAGCAGTTTGCTTCAAGGTGAGTTGTTGGTCTGAATTATCACAAATCGTAACTTGTCATAACAGAAAAGAGGACACAGGTTTTTCAGAAAGCCCTGTTCTGGTACATTCACAGCATACAGAAAGACTTCTAGCCAGTCCGGTGACCCATTAAAACTAGTGTAATTAGCATTTCCCAGCAGATGAAAGCCCTGTCTAAATTATCTCTCTGAGGTCATGTTTAAAAGAGAGGTTCACCTCTGTCATAAGATAGAGGACAAAAGGCTGAAAAGAGAGTGGTGTAGGAATCCTCTTGACTCTCTCTCTCTCTCTCTCTCTCTCTCTCTCTCTCCTCTCTCTCTCTCTCTCTCCTCTCTCTCTCTCTCTCTCTCTCTCTCTCTCTCTCTCTCTCTCTCTCTCTCTCTCTCTCTCTCTCTCTCTCTCTCTCTCTCTCTCTCTCTCTCTCTCTCTCTCTCTCTCTCTCTCTCTCTCATGTTACTCAAAGGGTTAATGGTGGCAAAAGTCCTTTGGCTAATGAGCAGGATTTAAGTGTGTGTGTGTGTCTATCCCTGGCTGGGGCTAGACTAGAGGAGATGGGTTTGCCGGTAGTGAAGTGTTCACCTTGGCCAGTGTTGGAAGGGCAGCCTGATTGAAAAGCTTTCTTGCCGTGACATCTGCCGTCCTCCCTGCTGCTCTGTCACTACTTTGATTCATGCGCGCCCAGCTCACGCACACCACGACCGGGAGGCGAGCCACTCTTCTACCCCGCAGGAGGGGACTCCACTTCAGAGGAGGAGGAGAAGGAAGAGGAGGGGAAGATGAAACAGGAGGGGACTCCACTTCAGAGGAGGAGGAGAAGGAAGAGGAGGGGAAGAAGAAAGGAATGATAGAAGAATATGGGGACTCAGTCGTAAATCAGAAAAAAAGCAGAATTGCAGACCTATAACTCTGCTACGCAACGATATAAAGATATCATGTTTCAGGTTTATTTAATTATCCATGTTCACTGAGAATGGATGATTTAGTATCTGAGTTTTGTTTGGTTGCTGCCTGTTTAGTGTTTTCCCTCCAGAGCCATACAAGCATCCCTATATGGATTTTTAGTGAAGGAAGTCACAGCCCACACAGCTGAGGGATTTCTTGTAGTATGTCTTGCTTTTTATCCATAACAGACTCCCAGGAAAATAGCTTTATGGATAAGTACATGGTTGCATCCCAAATGGCACCATACTCCCTACAAAGTGCGCTGTTCCCTGCATAGTCTGTATGGGTCCTGGTCACAAGTAGTGCACTATGCAGGGAATAGGGTACCATTGGGATTCAGCCCATGATTAAAGAACTGCATTGTCTCTATCTGGACAGATCTATGGACTGTAAGAAATTCATACCATTTTTAATTCCAGAGAAAGACAAAAAGCATTAAACACGCAGGTCGTAATTCAATTAGTGTGCTGTTTCCAGAGACATTGACAATATGAGCATGCAGTCTCAACTCGCTTTTTAGATAAGCATAATGTGATTAGCAACAGGTTTTTCCTTAGCTCTCCTCCTCCTCCACTTCTCTCTCTGTTTCCATGTAAGAGAGGCTGTTTTATACATGGAGTTTTTCTGGTTGCGCTCAAAACAACAAAAGGGGAAAATAAACAAGGGGTAATTATGAGATGGCTGTAGGGGGGGTAGGTTGCTATAGGAAAGAGTCCATGGAATCCTGTTTTAATTGATGAGGCCTATTGGAGGTTGTGGAGGCCTGTTGATGTAGGGGGGGGGTGAGTTGGGCCCATGTCGGACCAATATGAATGCACCTTCAGAGACTGGGGGCTCTTCTGGCTTCCAGCATCACCCAGGAGAGGCTTTGAAGGCCAAGTGGGTTTTGTTTTGCAGTAGGTAGGAAAGTCCTTCTATTTCAGGCTGGCTGGATCCCAACCGTCCTCGGTCCATAGTTCTCCGTCCGTCTCTGTGATTATACACACCGTGGAGTGGTTTTCCAACCTGTTCGTCGATAGCTGGTGTGGTGTTTCCCGGGCCCTCACTCCACAGCTCTCTGGAGGTTGACAAGGGTGTGTGTGTTTGTGCATGCCTGCGTCTATGTTTGTGTGTGGGCTGACTGCAAGCGGGAGGCAGCGGCAGCGGGAAATCAGGCAGTGATGGATGTCTCTGGACCCCGCTAATCTCTGATTGAGTTAAAGCTACTCCACAAACCCTCACTTTGTTGGCTTTCCCACTTGATCTCTTCTCTGTAAATCAACAAAGCTACCGCCTTTTCCTCACATCATAATTATATTACCTAAATAGCCTCAATAGACACATGGATGGTACATTTACTATATATTACCCTTTTAAGATTGAATTGTTTCACAGTGGGGTGCTAGTAGCCTCCCTGTTACAATACCTTACCCTGATGCCACCCCCTACCCCTGCACCGGGTCATAGAGAGGGCCTCTCACCTCCTCTCCTCGACATCCTTGGGCCCTTCAGAGGCTAGAGGGGGACATGGGCTGCATATAGCAGCACCCATTTCCCTATAGTGCATTACTTTGACCCAGAGCCTCTGGTCAAAAGTAGTGCACTATATAGGGACTAGGGTGCCGTTTAGGACGCAAGCATGGTCAGAGGCAGCTAGTTACCAGGGGAATGGGCTCCAGCCAGACCAGGGTGTGCATGTAAGGCCCAGTAAGGAGAGGTCAGTTAATTCGCCTTCCAAAAACTTGGCAGGACCGGCTAGGCTAGCCCATCAGATCAGCACTTTAATCAATGGCAATGCCAACCCCTCCATACACGCTACCCTCTGCCCGGCCTACAGCCCTCGGCCCACACATGTTGTTTTTGTTGTTGTGGAAGAGATGCACTGCTTGACACCTCCCCCTCACAGCCTTCTCAGCATGGCATATTTGGCTTCCGAACAACATCACCGTTAGACAAATCAAGTATATTAAAGTGTGAACAAAGGAGAATTTTGATTGGAAATGAGGATGGGATGAGGCAGCCATGAGAAGAGGATGTGAGTGTCCCTGGCTATCTGGCAATCAGTCAAATAACTGGTCACGCCAAAATACATGTGGTGCACACATTCCAAATGACTCCTGTTGTTTTCTTATCGTCATCGTCATCCTCTTCCGCTTCCTGTCAGGAGCAGAAATAAAGAGGATACCTAGTCAGTTGCGTAACCGAATGAATTCAACTGAATTGTGCCTTCCACATTAAACCCAACCCCTCTGAATCAGAGAGGTTGCGGGGTGCTGCCTGAATCAACATCCTTGTCATCAGCACCCGGGGAGCAGTTGTTGGTTAACTGCCTTGCTCAAGGGCAGAACAGCAGGGATTCCCCGGCTCAGAGATTCAAACCAGCAAGCTTTCGGTTACTGGTCCAACACTCTTAAGCGCTAGGCTACCTGCCACTTCTGTCTTTATGTGTGTGATAGAGTAGAAAGGGCACCCTTTTCCTTCTGTCCTCCCTGCTCCTCTCTCCAGCCAGTCACTGGGCTATCCCAGACTTCTATCCCAGACTTCTATCCCAGACTTCTATCCCAGACTTCTATCCCAGACTTCTATCCCAGCCCCTACAGACTCCCAGCCGGCTGTATATCTCTCTGACCTGGTCGAGGGCTAGCAGGGCCCGGCCTCCCATAACCCCTTGCTGTTTCTATGCTGCAGTCTTCTGGGAGGGTGGATGGGGAGGAAGAGAGAGGTGAGGCCTTTTTAATTGAATAAGTCCCAGTACAGTTATTACTATTGCCTGCCAGCTCCCTAGCCAGTGTGGAGCCAGATAAAAGCATCAGGGGACAGCTGAGTGAGAGAGGAGATGGGCCTGTCTTGGTCTATCCTGCTCTGTTCTGCCCGGCAGGAGCAGGGGACGACACTTACCCTGCGCCCCCAGACCGCCAGTGTTTTTTGTGTTGTCACCCATTAGCCTAATACTACCACTACCACTACCTCTCTCTCTCTCTCATTCTCTCTCAAATATCTCTCCAGTGCTTTCTCTCTGGCCCCAATTCTCTCTCCCTTTCCTCTCACCCTTTCTCCCCTATCCTTTCTCTCTCTCCTCATTGTGAAGAGGAAAAAAGCCTAGAAATGCCACCCAATAGCTTTACCTCTGTTTGACCCCGTTCCTCCCTCTCCCCTCCCCCCACTCTTAGAATCCACTGTGCAGAATACACACAGCTCATTACTCACGAGGGAGGGAGCATGCATCTCACAGTAGTCAACAAATGGGCCATATTGTTTGAAAATGATCTTGTTTTTGAATGTGCGTGTCTGTTTTTTTCTTCTTTTTTACATATGTCTTGCTCGCTGTGCGGGCTGTCTCGTAAATCAGAAGTCATACCGTATCTTCTCTTCAGTCCCACACAAAGTTCAGTGGGTCATGAGTCCATTGTTTACAGTGAAATACTTGTTGACCCTCTTCCTCCTTGCCTCTTATTTTCATAGCATTCGTCATATCATCATCATAATGAAATGGATGAGAGCAATAATTATTATTTGCATGGTACGGTATTCCTTCACGGCAGAGGCACTTCCTTTTCCCATACTCTTCCTGTACAGTGTCAGAGCGACCCTAGGATGACCCTGTATATGTGCTCTGTGATTGGCTGTCAGTTACACTGAGAGGACATGGGGTCAGGCATCATTACAGGAGACATGTGCAGGGCAGGAAAGGCTCACTGACCGCAGGGTCACGTGTCATGGCAGGCAGCCCCGTAGAGATCCTATGAAATTATTAAAATAAAAATTCGATGGCCGGCCCCCATTCATGCTTCATGCCATTCTAGCTTTAGTGGTATAGGGCCAGGGAGACCAGGAAAGGAGGGGTAGGGTGAAGAGCGACGGAGGGGGTGAGGAGTGCCACATAACCGCCAGCCCTCCATCCCTCCATCCCCCTTTTATTACCCTTGACTTGTCATTGTTGTAACAATGGCCCTAGAAACTGTCGGGGTCTGAATTTAAGTAAGAAATGTAGAATACAACAGGTGCAATTTTGCCATTTGGTTGTGCATCATTCAACAGTTTTCTCTTGTTATGTCAGTCACTGACAGTCAATCAATTAGCCATGTCAGTTAACAATTTTTGGATTGATAGTCTAGCCAGCTATCTAAACTTGTAGTAATCATGGCTGAGTACTGACCGAGCACTCAGGGCACGGCCCCTGACCTCCAGGGGTCCCACATTGATTTTGTTAGTCATTCTCACTCAGATATCAAATTAAGATGGCATAAGTCATGGCAGAATGTGTAGAATTGCAGGAAATCTGCTTTAAAACGGCAAACATGTATCACCACCTCATGGCAAAATGAATAAAAGTGCAGGAAATGAGCTGTAAAACTGAAGAAAAAAGATGTGTGCCCCATGGTAAAATTTGTAGAACTGCATTAATTTTTTAAAATAAAATTGCTACATTTTCTCGCAGTCTAATGGCAAAATGTGTAGAATTGCAGAAAACGTGCTTTAAAACTGCAACATTTTCTCTACGCTCCATGGCAATTTTTTTTGAATTGCAAGAAATTAACCTTAAAACTCACATCCGCCGTCAAGAGGGGGACCACTAAAATGTTTTGCCAGTGTAGCCCCCAACCAAATCATATTGAGGGCCCCCAAAAGGCTAGATCCAGCCCGGATCTAAACCGTGCTGCAGTATAGCCCTCTCTCCTCTCCTCTCCTCTCCTCTCCTCTCCTCTCCTCTCCTCTCCTCTCCTCTCCTCTCCTCTCTCTGTTATCACAGCCCTCTCAGATATCAAGGTGGGACAAATGGGAGCTGTCCTCTCAGACGGCCCCAGAAATGGCTCACTGACACAGACAATATGAGGACCTGCTACTCTGCTACTGTCTCTGTCTACCTTATTGTCTTTTTTTATCCACCTATCCTTCTTTTCTTTTCTTTTCCTTTCCAATTTCCAATCTTCTCGCTCTCTGTTTTTACAAGGTTGCTAGTTGCTCTGTTGTGGAATTTATCCAAGGTTTGGTTTGTACAGTACAGTATACAGTGGCTTGCGAAAGTATTCACCCCCATGGCATTTTTCCTATTTTGTTGCCTTACAACCTGGAATTAACATGGATTTTGAGGGGGTTTGTAACATTTCATTTACACAACATACCTACCACTTTCAAGATGCAAAATATTTTTTATTGTTAAACAAACAAAAAATAAGACAAAAAAACTGAAAACTTGATCGTGCATAACTATTCACCCCCCCCCCCCCCCCCCCCCCCCCGCCCCCATAGTAAATACTTTGTAGAGACACCTTTTGCAGCAATTACAGCTGCAAGTCTCTTGGGGTATGTTTCTATAAGCTTGGCACATCTAGCCACTGGGATTTTTGCCCATTCGTCAAGGCAAAACTGCTCCAGCTCCTTCAAGTTTGATGGGTTCCGCTGGTGTACAGCAATCTGTTTGGGCGCATGTCCTGCTAGCGGGACACCTACGACAACATCCAGTGAAATTGCAGAGCGCGGAGTTCAAAATACAAAAATCGTAATATTAAACATTCATGAAAATACAAGTGTCATACATAATTTAAAAGCTTAACTTCTTGTTAATCCAATCGCATTATCAGATTTCAAAAAGGCTTTACTGCGAAAGCATACCATGCGATTATCTGAGGACAGTGCCCCATACCAAAATACTTTTTCAACCAGCACAGGCGTCACAAAATCACAAATAGCAATTAAATAAATCACTTACCTTTGAAGATCTTCCTCTGTTTGCAATCCCAAGGGTCCCAGCTACACAATGAATGGTCGTTTTGTTCGATAAAGTCCTTCTTGATATCCAAAAAGTCTGTTTAGTTGGCACCAATGATCTCAGTAATCCACTCTTTCAACATGCATACAAACGAATCCAAAGAGTTACCAGTAAATTTCGTCCGAACAAGTCATATGATGTTTCTAATTAATCCTCAGGTACTCTAATATCGAAATAAATGATAATATTTAAGACGGAGAATAGTATGTTGAATAGGGAAGATAAATAACGAAGTGTGCGCACCTCATCACGCGCCAACAAGACTGGTCTTGTTGGGTTTGCGCCAGACATAGTGTTTTCCTTGATGGCCAAAAAACTCAATTTAATCTCATCTGACCAGAGTACCTTCTTCCATATGTTTGGGGAGTCTCCCACATGCCTTTTGGCAAACACCAAACATGTTTGCTTATTTTTTTCTTACCTCTCTTCCGTAAAGCCCAGCTCTGGGGAATGTACAGCTTAAAGTGGTCCTATGGACAGACACTCCAATCTCCGCTGTGGAGCTTTGCAGCTCCTTCAGGGTTATCTTTGGTCTCTTTGTTGCCTCTCTGATTTAATGCCCCCCTTGCCTGGTCTGTGAGTTTTGGTGGGCGGCCCTCTCTTGGCAGGTTTGTTGTGGTGCCATATTCTTTCCATTTTTTATTAATGGATTTAATGGTGCTCTGTGGGATGTTCAAAGTTTCAGATATTTTTTTAGAACCCAACCCTGATCCGTACTTCTCCACAACTTTGTCCCTGACCTGTTTGGAGAGCTCCTTGGTCTTCATAGTGCTGCTTGCTTGGTGGTGCCCCTTGCTTAGTGGTGTTGCAGACTCTGGGGCCTTTCAGAACAGGTGTATATATACTGAGATCATGTGACAGATCATGTGACACTTAGATTGCACACAGGTGGACTTTATTTAACTAATTATGTGACTTCTGAAGGTAATTGGTTGCACCAAATCTTATTTATGGGCTTCATAGCAAAGGGGGTGAATACATATACACGCACCAATTTTTTGAAACAAGTTATATTTTTCATTTCACATTTCACCAATTTGGACTATTTTGTGTATGTCCATTACGTGAAATCCAAATAAAAATCAATTACAGGTTGTAATGCAACAAAATAGGAAAAACACCAAGGGGGTGAATACTTTTGCAAGGCACTGTAGGCCATGTTGCAAGACATGAGGCGAGACTTCAGTATGTGGGGATTGTTGAGTAATTTAGTCGGTTATTCACTGTCACCCGACCCCGAGTTAATGTTATAATGCAATTCGTAGAAAACAATCTGCTTGGATATTTAGTAACAGCAATGTGACTACCTGAATATTCATAAACATGTTCTTCTACAAATATGCATGGTATTTAATTTCAGGAGCTGACTTGGAAAGGAAAAAGTGCTAAATGCATATTTCCATTCTGCCCAGGGCGATTCTCTAATTAATTGTGGTTATTCATCCCTGTTTTATTCATGATAACAAGATGTTTTATGGAAAATGAAGGGATCGTAATGAGGGCAAAACACCAGCACTTTAACACTTTCTCGCATCACTACTACAATTATTGCTTCCATTAAATGTTTTAACCCCATGAATAGACAGTGAAAGGAAATAGATTCTAGGGTGAAAAGGAATACAGGTTTTCTGTTTGTTGGCATTTAGCTAGCCTTTGAGCGTGTCTCCAAAAAGAGCTCTACACATTAAGCAATTAGATCAAGTTTAAGTTCAGGTTTATCCAGCGATTGATTTATGACTAGTGGAACGACTGGTCGAAATGTCTTTAATATATCCTTGAAGTGCATGTATGTGTCTGTATGTCATGAGACAAACTGTTTCTCTGACAGTTGTATGCACCTCATTCAGTCGCACTTTATGTCAGAATGTCATTCAGCACTTGACGCAAGTCACAGCTATTGAGCACTGCTAAACGAAAATTCCTTTATCATACCGGCGGTATTTCTGTATTTTGAAAGTTCTGTATCTTGCAAACTTGATTGCTGACCTGAAAAATATTTTGGGACTATATCAACGATGGACGAATGGAACAAATACCAAAAGATGGTTTTTGGGTGGAGTTTTCCTTAATCTCACTCCACAGTCCAACTGGAGTTCCTATTAGTGTTACAGCAAACCATCTATAATCACGTTATCGTGACTTGTCATGGCTTACGGTTTGTTTGTGTAATGATCTGGTGAGCTCATAACAGCAGTTATGGTACAGAAATATGGTACTGATCTGTTTTGGTCTTCTGGGCTTTCTGTAGGGCCTAGGGAGAAAGCGTGTAAGCGGAACAGACCTCGCAGTTTACGAGAAGCTAAAACAGCACAAAGCCTTGCACGTACGACAAGGACATGAGGTTTACAGACCTTCGCTAACAGTAGAGGCTTGTGTGGTTGGTTCTATTCCTCTAGCTGTCTTTCTCCCCCTCCCCCACATACCTTCCTCTACCATAGCGTGAGCCAACGCCAAGTTTAGCAGATAGCAACCCCCTAAGGCTAACTAACTTCTCTCCCCATTCTGTCTGCTCTCTCTCTCTCATATTTCCTAATAAAGGAGTGTTGTGTTGTGTTGAGATGCAATAATTGGGTCTAAATACCCAAATTCATTCAACTGATTGTTGGGTATAACACATGCAGGATCTCTCAACAATGTCATTCATCAATGATAATGATCTGATAATGATATATCCATCAATGATAATGATCTGATAATGATATATCCATCAATGATAATGATATGATAATGATATACCCATCAATGATAATGATAATTGCAGAAGCAGCCACAAAAATCAAAACCAACCAGTCGCATCTAAAAATATGACATTGGCTGGGCTTTGCAATGAGCTGGGCTGGGCTGATCCAAGCTAGGCTCGCCAGAACGAGTGACACGCAAAAGCCTTGATGGATGCAGCTGTGGAGGACTTTGTGTAGGGAGGATCTTATGCAGCCATGTGGCATGGTATAAGGCCCAAATGAGAAGCTCTCCTCCGCTTCCCCTCCTTAGCCCACTTCTAAACACTTCGGTTCTAATCATTCTTCAGAATGGTGGTGATGGTGGTGGCCTCCACCACGGGTGGGTCCCTCCCACACACTACACACACACACAAACACACACACACACACACACACACTACACACACTACACACACACACACACACACACACACACACACACACACACACACACACACACACATACATAGATACATACATACATACATACATACATACATACATACATACATACATACATACATACATACATACATACATACATACATACATACACACACACACACATACGCACACACACACTCTCACTCACAGACACACACTGGTTTTAAGGGAACTTGGTTAGGCACTAATCTCTCCTGACTCTCTCCCGTTGGCTGAATGCAGGACTGTTGGAGTAAGAAGCTATAAAAAGCCACTGATTGCTTGAGACACCCTTGATGTCTCACGTCCAAGTTTCCATTTCAGCTCAGTGAACTGTGGGTCTTTCCTACCCTGGCTACTCGGCAGTCTGAAATCACAAAGTTAATAACTCGATTAGTGTGAGACGGAGTTGGACGTTTAAATGTAGAGTCCGTTGCTGCCCACCCTGTTCCTTCCTTGTCTGTCAGACTCAGCAACTGACAGTTAGTTCATTACAGACCTGAGGAGGGAGGAGGGGAGGAGAGAGGAGGGGTGGAGAGGGGAGGGGAGGAGAGGGGGAAGGAGGTTGGGTGAGACTATTATTATAGTTGTGGGTTAATGAATGTCACATGCTGGAAGAAAGCTGTATGCACAGTCCATCTGACCTGGGGAGGTACGTCCCCTTCACGCTGGGAAAAAGAAGGACGGCTGCCTCCTTGTAGAAACAGTAATGATATGATGCTCCAGTCCTGAGTGACAGTTTGTTAGCCCTGACGTCTCGCTAGCACTTGAGCAGAATTTTAGATCTCAGAGCGCGGAATTTTGGACAGCTGACAACAGGCTTTTCCTGTAAGTCCCATCTAGAACTCTCTGAGGCTGCATCCTAAATCACACCCTATTCACTGTGTAGTGCACTACTCTTGACCAGGGCCCATCGGGTACTGGTGCGCTATATAGGGAAAAGGATGCCATTTGGGACGTACCCTATAGGCCTCACTGCACTTAGCTGTCCCAGCTCACTTCTGTTGTCTGGACCACTTTACTTTGTTTTAACCCTGAGAGTTGTTTTGTAATGTTTGGAGGTGACATGTTTTTGGTGTGATAATTAGCCCTAGTCTAGAAAAAGAAACACTAGAGAACAGACTTGGGGTGCGTCCCAAATGGCACCCTATTCCCTATTGCCCCATGTGCCCTGGTCAAAAGTAGTGCACTATACACTGTAGGGAATTGGCTGCCATTTTGGACGTAATCTTTCACAGTTTGCTGTGACACAGTTCTACCAAGGGAAAGAATATAAAATAACATTTGTACATTTGTTTTATAGCTTTCTACTAGGTCATGGACTTATGTTTCTCAATGGGCCTGACTAAAGAACTATTGTATCAAGCTTTAACAGCGCTTTATAACATTACTCCTTATTAACCAGGATCATATCCCATCTATCATAACCACATCATATGCTTTTTTATGTAGAGCTAGAGAGATAATCATTTCTAAAAGGGAAAGCTGAAGGCAGTTTAAACTGTGTTATATTGTTAGTCTGTGGTTCATCGCCTCCTCTTTGGTTGTGTGAGGTGGGTTAATGTTCCCGTTTGACACAGCAGGATTGCTTTCTCTCGCTCCCCGCAGTAAGAAGGCAGGGTAATACATTTGGAGGCGCTGAAGCGATGGTCGGGGAGAATTAGATTCATCCCTTTTTGCTTTTAATTTCCCCTCTGGATTGGCAGACCATTTTCACTATTAGTGTTGTGGGAGGCACATCCAGGCTGGAGTGGAGCAGACAGATTAATGAAATGTTATAGTTGGGGCATGATTCAGCTGGATCCTATTGTCTATAAGGGAAAACTACAACATATAACATAACAAATTATTATACTGTCTCTGTGTGGGGGGGGGGGGGGGCTGAGGAGAGTTTTAAATGAAATGATGAATCGAGGGCAGCAGGAGGACTGTCCAGGCTTAAAAAGTAGGCCACCAGCACTGTGTTTGGATGTGAACGGTATTCCCTTCTAAGGGCATCTGTCTGTCCTGGGTCTTTGGGTCAGACATTATGATTGTTGTTAACGGACCTCCCTCACTACAGAGGGCTCCCAAACACACAAACACACACACATCATTTCATAATGAATAAACATCGATTTTTTTTGGGGAAACACACAGAAAATCCAGTGTTTCTATGTCTAACAGTTTTGTTATATTTCTATATTTCTTCTGTATTGTATATAAAGTGTAATATTGGGATGCAAACTCAACTCTATATCTGACATTGTACAGGTGTCTTATTTGTTTAAGTCCATAACCATGTGTGTGAGGTGTATACTTTTGTTTCAAAGTAGATTTGTTTAAGACTACCAAGAACCACTCTGTGTGACCCTGATTTAACCCATTGCAGTGCAAGGTTAATATGTCTGTCAATCGAAAGTTGTTCTGAGGCTTTGCGTTGTCCAGCCTTGCAAACGATCCTATAATGCCTTCCAGATGACAACAGCCTGGGCTAGGCCACAGAACCACTGCTCTCAGATCAGATCATAGCGGTGCCTATAGACCTGCTGAAACACAACCACCCGGCTAACAGAAGGCCCAGGGCCAGACATTGTTGAAGCAATGAAGAACTCTTTTTTTTTTGGCCTGGTAAGCAGACAGAAAGCCCCCAGGGCGCGTTATCCTCCATTCCCTCGTTCATACGACTCCTCTGTCTCTCCATCCCTCCGTCTACATCCTCTCTCCCACTGCGCCGTCTTTATGAGGTCTTCTGAGGCTTCCGATGATGTACCAGAGTAAGAGAGGTGAATTATAGATAGAACACAACAGAACAGTGCTGCAGAAGATTGATGCCCTCTGTGCTGTGAGCTGCGGAATGGAAAGGTCCGATTCAGCCTGCAGAGAGAGGAGAGAGCCCAATATTACAGAAGGGGATACTGAACAAAACTGTACACCACACCACAGAAACATATGGCTTACAGTAGATATGACCTCTTTCTGAGATCATATCTTGATAAGCTGCAGGTTGCCATAACCACTTTCTAATGATCCTGTGTGGGCTCCCTCTCCTGTGTCACCCGTGGTGCCTTCCTTAACATCTCACAAATACCCCCCATTTAAGTGTAATTCAAAGCAGGTGAAAGAAACCATTTGAGGGGGGTGGAGGTTGGATCATGTGGATACTTGTCTCCTTCCACCCGAGGGGTAGCCCCCTATTCCAATCCATCACTCAGAGTGTAGCCTGAGTCATCTATTGTGCAAATACCATAAGCATTAAGTGAATTGACCTATCTTCACTTGTTGAAGTGAAAGTGTATCGACAGTAATTTGGGGAACGGGGTGTAGCCAAACTGAGAAAGCAGACCCTTTCTAGAGTATGCCTAGGAGGCACATATTTTAGCAGGTTGAGTGTGCACGGTTACGCCAGCTAGCGGTGTGTATACAGATGCACTAAGTAGCTGGGTCTAGGTTATGTGTTTTTAATGGTTGACAGTAATGAGAAGGAGGATTGGAGGGAGAAGACAGCAGGTCATGAGGTTTGAGCAGGAATACATTAGATAAGTGCCCCACTGAGCTGAATTCATTGGGAATGGGCGTTATGGGTGATTAAATACCATGGTAACCTGAACCCACACAGCTCCCCTTACTGCACTCCGCCTGTCAATCACAATGAAAATAAAGCATGGTGTATTCATCTATCCAGCACATGCATAGGCATAAACACACACACTCCACACACACACACACACACACACACACACACACCACACACACACACACACACACACACACACACACACACACACACACCACACACACACACACCACACACACACACACACACACACACACACACACACACACACACACAGGGAGAAGACCAGCCCTAACACACACTCTCAGCTTCACCAGAACAGTGTTATGTAAACCTAGACTTAGTACATCTGGGAGTCATTGTTCTAGAATCTCTGCAGTGTCTGCATTATCTAACAACGTGGAGCTGTGCCACGTGGAGGGAATATGAACCTGCCCACATGTTCCTGGGTTTATCCTGTTCTTATTACTACTGCAGCATGTTTTCTCTGCATTAGGGAGGAGCAACTATCAAAACATCAACTTGGTTGTTGGTCCATCATTTCCGACTAGTTGTGTGTGTGTGGGTGTGTGTGTGTATAATACCAACCCAATACAACATGTGACAGATTCTTCTTTTTCCTTTGTCCAGGTATGACTATGTGGAGGTGCGTGACGGCGTGGATGAGAATGGTCAGCTGGTGGGGAAGTACTGTGGGAAGATCGCCCCGTCACCCGTGGTGTCTTCTGGGAACCAGCTCTACATCAAGTTTGTGTCCGACTACGAGACCCATGGAGCAGGCTTCTCCATCCGCTATGAGGTCTTCAAAACAGGTGAGAGGAGACCAAGTGAATGAAAAACACACACACACGATCACAAGATCTCATCACACGCACACACACAGCTCGGAACGTCGCTTCGGAGAAGAGGGATGATATACAGGAGGCCGAGACGTCTAATCATGAGTCGAATTAGCATAAAGAGGATGTTTCTCCTCGTTTCATGGTTTGTTTGTCATTTAGTCCTGCTGCTTAATGCATCAAGGTATTACATATGCTAAACAATATGGCTCCACACAAACAGATTAATAATGTTCACCATTTGTACATAACTGCCTTAATTGGCAGCAGCTAAACGGGATCCTTAATAAATACAAACGCAAATATTCTCCATAAACCATCTGTAGCAGCTGAATGTTTTTGCAGTACTTCTGAGACTTACTGTAGTCATAGACATGTGATGATTTTTGTTCATCCAGACTGAGAAATGTCCTCTTCCTCTGTTTATGTTACTCCACATCATCATGGTGAAGTGGAGAGGATGAGTCACCAATGGTTTCCTGCATCTGATAGGCTAAATTCAAATTCATATATTCAGCTGATGTCAAAAAACCCAGAGAAGTTCCTTCCTCAACAATACAATCTGTCTTGTTTTCACCAATAATATCATGGGATGTTCTTCCTCCTTATCTGAAGATCACACAACAAGAGGCAGAGCTTCCTGTTGTTGCCTTGGCTTCCTGTGTTTATGGATGGCTAGGGAAAGGATTTCTATTGAGTGACTGGGAGAGGGAGGGAGGACACAGACAGGTGCAACAGAGAGCAGACTCCACTCTGATTAATTAACCCTCAGCTAGTCTATGGGATGACCCAGACACTCAGAGAAGATGGAAGCCCTGACAGGGCCCTCTTTTTAATCTCTGAAGTGTGTGTGTGTAGGGGTAGGGTATGTGTGTGTGTGTATCCGTGCGTGTGTGTCCCTTTGATCTGATGTTAATTTACCCACACGCCAGCTGCCTCACACACATCTCCCCACACTTCAGTGAAGTGCAGCATTCCCTGTTGATGAGGCAGTTCAATTGTGCACACCACATTCCTCTGAGGAGGTGTTTCCCAGTCTCATCCATTAAAAGGACTGATTCTAAATTAGCTGTGTTAGGGACCCTGGGCTACGAGGGATGGGGGGAAGAAGTGCTGAATGCAGGCCGTTGTGATATGGAGAAATATATCATATTCATATCCAGATGTGTTTTCACTGAGAGGGGAATATGTAATACTGGAGCCTACTGAAGACTACCCAGGATGCTGTATTCTTGGTGGGATGTTTTGCTCCCTGTAGAGCTGGCATCATGGTTGTGCCGTCAGGACCGGGCCGGTTCTTCTGTGGCAGCCAGGCAACAGAAGCTTGTTTAGCTTTGAAACCAGCGTTGTGTTTTGACTACAGTGGCGCCGGTTGCCGCCAAGGCGATGGCTCTGAGATCAATTAAACCAAAGTTATGTGTCGGACTCCAGTAAGACTTGCTGTCGCCATTTGCGTCGGCTAATGGGGATCCTAATAAATACAAGTTTACATGTGTTAGCATCAGCAGTTTTGTGTTGGCTATCTGGCTAATACCACCCCGGTGTTGATATGCTTACCTAATCAACGAGCTGGCTGCTCTCTAAACCAAAGGATGGGGGCTTATGTTCCGTCCCAAATTGCACCCTGTTCCCTATTTAGTGCACTACCTTTGACCAGGGCCAATAGGGCTCTGCTCAAAAGTAGTGCACTATATAGGGAATAGGTTTCCATTTGGAACGCAACATTAGCCTCCATCCTTTGGTTTAGAGAGCAGCCAGCTTGTTGATTAGGTAAGCGGGTGATATTAGCCAGATAAGCATCAGCAGAATTGTGTTGGCTAACACATGTACACTTCATGATACACAGATGCTGAGATAGCGCTGGGGAAGTAATGCAAGGAATGCCGTGCATCTTAATGAGCCTGAATGGAGGAATATTACAGTATGTGTACAGTACTAGACTTGTGGTTAGAGGGCAGCTTCAGGGAATGGGAGCTGTGTTCTTTCAGAGGTAAATGAAGGGTCAAGGCCAGATGAGAAACAGGGTACATACACGTGCATAGACACCTAGACTCTCTGTGAGGAACCTGGAGCGCAGCCCTGGCTCTCATCAGCAGTGCAGTCAGCAGAGCAGAGGAATGTAGAATTGGGAAAACAACAGGTTGTTTGTGGTCCTCCACATCTCTCACACACACACACTGGTTTTTCAATCCAGGGATCTTAATTAGCCCGGGCTATTTCTTTTATGGGCGGTAAATTGTCGTCCTCGCTCCACAGAGAGAGAGAGAGAGAAAGAGAGAGAGAGAGAGACACAGAGAGAGAGAGAGACAGAGAGAGAGACACAGACAGACAGACAGACAGACAGACAGACAGACAGACAGACAGACAGACAGACAGACAGACAGACAGACAGACAGACAGACAGACAGACAGACAGACAGACAGACAGACAGACAGACAGACAGACAGACAGACAGACAGACAGACAGACAGACAGACAGACAGACAGACAGACAGACAGACAGACAGACAGACAGACAGACAGACAAGTCCAGCTTATGTTGTCTATTGCTGGAGTGCACTAGGGTCACCGAAACTAAGATACAGCTAACTCCTCCAACTTCCCACCAACACCCCTTTAGCCCAAATGGTCCGGGCCGGATTTCAGAAGACAAACAGGCCATCCTTCCTGACTAGAAGCCTTTATGTTTATCCTGTCATCTTGTCTCACTTAAAGTCTTCCTCAAGTGTCTCAGAAAAGGTCCCTCTCTTTCTGAAAGAAGCCATATGCTTCTGGTTAACAGCTCTGCAATTTGTAACTCTCAGAGCCACATCAAGCCTGGCGCCGGGCTCAGTGAAGTGGGCAAAGAGAGAGAGAAAGAGAGAGGGGGGGAGAGAGGCAGGGATCATGCCACTGTGCCGCCCTCCTCCCCCTCTCCCTGATGCTGCTCACTGTGATGGAATTTGAAGAGTGGAGAAAATGGGATTGGAGAGGAGGGGATGAGGGAGGTCATCTGCCCTGCCTTTAAGTGAAAAGCCCCATCATTCTGCATTTCACTCCTAGAGCCGTTTATCATGTTCTTGCTATGCGATCGCTTTTTACGAGGACACCTGTGTCAACTCCTAGGAGGGAAGGAGGGAATGGGGAGAGGTTAGGGAGAGGGGGAGACTGATGCAGGGCACGTGGACCATTCGGCTTTCATCTCGTGAGCGCTCTCATAGGCACAAGTCACATCTGGTACAGGCACACACCCCATAGAAACTTTAGACTCAAACTCTCTCTTTATGCTTAAGGCCCCTTATTGATGCTCTGTCTCATCCCTCACTGTCAACATAGGAGGAAATGATGTTATCAGCATGTTGACATGCTAAATGCCTGTCAGTGTGTCAAAAAGAGAGAGTGTGTGCGTGTGCGTTTTTGTTTGAATGAATGACACACACCCCAAGCTGTAGCTTCAGGTTAACATTTCATTAGAAGAGTAATTGTCCACTGCCCGTTAACCCTTTCATCAGTGTAGCTACAGGCGAGGAAACGTCCACCCAGAAGTAGCTAGTTACTAGGCGGACTGGGCTAATTATCAACCAGATTGACACATGGCAAATAGGCAGCAGTGATTTGCTCATTAGAATTAGAACAGCACCTCCGGACATTAAGGCCCCGGTCCCTAATAATCCTGACCGGGCAGGGAAGGAGGGAAAGAGAGAGAGAGAAGCAGTCATGTCAAAGGCATGTGCCATGTCGCCGTGTCAACCAATGATTAGCCACACGGTATTACAGCAGTCTCCTTTCACCATCTAAAGAAACATTTTGAAATGTTAAATAGAAAAACCTAGCCTAAGGGAAAATGTATCAGGGGACAAGCATGTTGAAAGAGGCCCCAAGTCGGCTATTGAAATCGTATTTCAAATCAAATCAAATTTTTGTGGTCACATACACATGGTTAGCAGATGTTAATGCGAGTGTAGCGAAATGCTTGTGCTTCTAGTTCTGACTATGCAATAAAATCTAAACAGTAATCTAACAAATTCACAACAACTACCTTATACACACAAATACACACAAATGTAAAGGGATGACTAAGAATATGTACATATAAATATATGGATGAGCGATGGCATGCGGCATAGGTAAGATGCAGTAGATGGTACAGAATACAGTATATACATATGAGATTAGTAATGTAGGATATGTAAACATTATTAAAGTGGCGTTATTTAAACTGACTAGTGATACCTCTATGTAAACATGATTAAAGTGGCGTTATTTAAAGTGACTAGTGATATCTCTATGTAAACATTATTAAAGTGGCGTTATTTAAAGTGACTAGTGATATCTCTATGTAAACATTATTAAAGTGGTGTTATTTAAAGTGACTAGTGATATCTCTATGTAAACATTATTAAAGTGGCGTTATTTAAAGTGACTAGTGATACCTCTATGTAAACATGATTAAAGTGGTGTTATTTAAAGTGACTAGTGATATCTCTATGTAAACATTATTAAAGTGGCGTTATTTAAAGTGACTAGTGATACCTCTATGTAAACATTATTAAAGTGGCGTTATTTAAAGTGACTAGTGATATCTCTATGTAAACATTATTAAAGTGGCATTATTTAAAGTGACTAGTGATACCTCTATGTAAACATGATTAAAGTGGTGTTATTTAAAGTGACTAGTGATATCTCTATGTAAACATTATTAAAGTGGCGTTATTTAAAGTGACTAGTGATATCTCTATGTAAACATTATTAAAGTGGCATTATTTAAAGTGACTAGTGATACCTCTATGTAAACATGATTAAAGTGGTGTTATTTAAAGTGACTAGTGATATCTCTATGTAAACATGATTAAAGTGGCGTTATTTAAAGTGACTAGTGATATCTCTATGTAAACATGATTAAAGTGGCGTTATTTAAAGTGACTAGTGATACCTCTATGTAAACATGATTAAAGTGGCGTTATTTAAAGTGACTAGTGATACCTCTATGTAAACATTATTAAAGTGGCGTTATTTAAAGTGACTAGTGATACCTTTATTAAGTCTGTTTATTTAAGTGGCCAGAGATTTGAGTCTGTATGTTGGCAGCAGCCTCTCTATGTTAGTGATGGCTGTTTAACAGTCTGATGGCCTTGAGATAGAAGCTGTTTTTCAGTCTCTTGGTTCCAGCTTTGATGCACCTGTACTGACCTCGCCTTCTGGATGATAGCGGTGTGAACAGGAAGTGGATCGGGTGGTTGTTGTCCTTTATGATCTTTTTGGTCTTCCTGTGACATTGGGTGCTGTAGGTGTCCTGGAGGGCAGGTAGTTTGCCCCCGGTGATGCGCTGTGCAGACCACACTACCCTCTGGAAAGCCTTGCGGTTGAGGGCGGTGCAATTGCCGTACCAGGCGGTGATACAGCCCGACAGGATGACCTCGATTGTGCATCTGTAAAAGTTTTTGAGTGTTTTAGATGACAATCCAAATTTCAGGCGCTGTTGCGACTTCTTCACCACGCTGTCTGTGTGGGTGGACCATTTCAGATTGTCAGTGATGTGTACGAAGAGGAACTTAAAACTTTCCACCTTCTCCACTACTATCCCGTCGATGTGGATGGGGGGGGTGCTCCCTCTGCTGTTTCCTGAAGTCCACGATCTTCTCCTTTGTTTTGTTGACGTTGAGTGAGAGGTTATTTTCCTGACACCACACTCGAAGGGCCCTCACCTCCTCCAGGGAGGCTGTCTCGTCATTGTTGGTTGCCTACCACTGTAGTGTCGGCCACGCTGTCATGGGTGAACAGGGAGTACAGGAGAGGGCTGAGAACGCACACTTGTGGGGCTCAAGTGTTGAGGATCAGTGGGGTGGAGATGTTGTTTCCTACCTTCACCACCTGGGGGCGGCCTGTCAGGAAGTCCAGGAACCAGTTGCACAGGGCGGGGTTCAGATCCAGGGTCTCGAGCTTAATGACGAGTTTGGAGGGTACTATGGTGTTAAATGCTGAGCTGTTTACAATGAACAGAATTCTTACATAGGTATTCCTCTGGTTCCAGATAGGATAGGGCAGTGTGCATGTGATGGCGATTGCATCGTCAGTGGACCTATTGGGGCGGTAAGCAAACTGAAGTGGGTCTAGGGTATCAGGTAGGGTGGAGGTGATATGATCCTTGACTAGTCTCTCAAAGCACTTCATGATGACAGAAGTGAGTGCTACGGGGCGATAGTCATTTAGTTCAGTTACCTTTGCTTTCTTGTGTACAGGAACAATGGTGGCCATCATGAAGCATGTGGGGACAGCAGACTGGGATGGGGATTGGTTGATTGGTCTATGTGTCCGTAAAGATTTGGGTACGTTGAAGATTTGGACACGAAACGTAAATCCTTAGCACTTTGAGACTTTGAGGTTAGAAGATGTGAAATATATATTTAACAAGTTGTGACTTTGACCGGTTAAATAAACTACATAGTGCACTACTTTAGACCTTAGGGAATAGGATGCCATTTGGGGTGTAGCCACTGTGTTTTTGAGGGAGCAGCTCGTCTCAACACCCGTCATAACACTGTGTTTTTGAGGCTGCAGCTCGTCTCAACACCCGTCATAACACTGTGTTTTTGAGGCTGCAGCTCGTCTCAACACCCGTCATAACACTGTGTTTTTGAGGCTGCAGCTCGTCTCAACACCCGTCATAACACTGTGTTTTTGAGGCTGCAGCTCGTCTCAACACCCGTCATAACACTGTGTTTTTGAGGCTGCAGCTCGTCTCAACACCCGTCATAACACTGTGTTTTTGAGGCTGCAGCTCGTCTCAACACCCGTCATAACACTGTGTTTTTGAGGCTGCAGCTCGTCTCAACACCCGTCATAACACTGTGTTTTTGAGACTGCAGCTCATCTCAACACCCGTCATAAATTCGACTGTTTGTTTAATTCCAGCATGCTGTCTGATCTCTTTCAGTTAAAGTGATTTGTGTGTGTGTGTGTGTGTGTGTGGTGTGTGTGTGTGTGTGTGTGTGTGTGTGTGGCGGTGGGCCCTGGCAGGTAGAGGAGTGGGTGGTATTGGGATGCGCTCGACTGAGCCTCGCTCTGAGAAGTTTGTGTTTTTCAGGGAGAAGCTCTGGAGTGTTTACAGGCCCTGTG
This sequence comes from Salmo salar, assembly GCF_965601325.2. Classification (NCBI taxonomy): domain Eukaryota; kingdom Metazoa; phylum Chordata; class Actinopteri; order Salmoniformes; family Salmonidae; genus Salmo; species Salmo salar. The sequence goes on from NC_138309.1 coordinate 18,721,040, forward strand.
CATCTTGGTACGGCTCTCGGGGGCGATGCGATTCACAAACAACAGTAGCAAAACCAGAAAGAGACAGACAGGGGGTTGCCTCCTGAAGCTGGCCACACACAGACACAAACACGCACACAGTAAATAGCTCAACTGTAGCATACCATCACGCAACACAAAGCATCGTGGGTAGAGAGGCAGGTAGAGACAAGAGGAACTTTTGAGGAGCGACCTTCCGTGCAGAAGGAGATAAAATGAGACCAAGAAGAAATCTGTTTTCTGATTATCTCTTCATGGACCTTTCCTCTCTTCATGGACCTTTCCTTTACTCCGTTCTGATCTTTTTCTCGGCGCCCATCAACTTTTTCAAGACACAAAAACACACAATGGCCGCTAGTTTGCCCTTCCCTGTCCCTCTTTGCTCTGTGGCTGAATGGAACTATGAAAGGGATGGAGTCTGGATGGAGGAGGTGGTGATAACATGGAACTATGGCACACAGAGAGAACGTAGCGGAGACAGACAGACATGCTCTCCTGTTACCCGCTAGCCTAGCACGCCATCTCTCCCACTCCTTTTGACTGTCCTTTGATCCTGCTCTAAGATAGCCCTGCAGTCCTAGCGAGTGGCTAGCGCTGTCCTCTCCACTCCTCACACAGGCATTGGGAGCAAAGTCACACAGCGTGAAAGGATTCTTTTTTCTCTTTGTATTGTTTTTTTGTCTGAAAGGATTTTCTTTTGGACCAATTCTACACTTGTCAAACATCACATGAGATAATAGCGACAGAAAGCGGCGAACAAATGGAAAGCTCCTCTCAGACAGAGCTACAGTCTGGAAGCAATACCAAACTGTTCTTTCTTTAAATTGTATATCCACTAGGAACTCTGCAGTAGACTGTAGTCCAGTGCACTTAAGGGCTGTCGGAGACTTCTTTCCATGGAGTAGCCGGTTGTCTGGTCTGCTATGTTCCACACACACCTGTGGGCCCCTGAACCTCCCTCCGTCCCCCAACTCAGCCGACCCCAGGATCAGACTTTAAGTGGAGGCCAACAGAGTTCTGGAGAGCCACATCTATGGGAATGATATTTTAGCGCAGTTGAAATCGCTCTATGGTCTCTCCTGGTTTTCCAAAGGAAAAAATAATGGCCAGACCCGCTGTTTTGAAAACCAGCAGCTTTCAGAGCAGCACTAAATGTCAACTCGCATCACAGTCAAACCGAAATGGTGTTCCTGCCTTGCCTTATTTTTCCCATCAGCCCGCTCTCAACCCCTCCCCCCAAAAAAGCCAAGACATAAGCCACTCTCCTCTCATTTCCAACGTGTGTCAGACAGATTGAAGTGGTCCTGATGGTCCTGAATTAGGGGCCCGGCGAGATGCCTGCAGATGACTAAATAACAAGGAAAAAAACCTTTGCCACATTCACTTAAGCTGCGTGGGCTGTTACACTGGTGTACAGAGCTCAATCTAACTAGCCACGCATGGTGATGGTGATGGCTCCCCCACAATTTCTGCCTCAATCAGCCTGCCCCCATGGAAAGGTTGTCAGAATAACATGGAAGTGCCATTGACCGCTGCACAGTTCTACGACTAATGGTTGTCATGATAACATGAGTTAACAATGGTTTAGTCTTCTCTGATGGTGTACCGTTCATCAGACTAATGGTTGTCATGATAACATGAGTTAACAATGGTTTAGTCTTCTCTGATGGTGTACCGTTCATCAGACTAATGGTTGTCATGATAACATGAGTTAACAATGGTTTAGTCTTCTCTGATGGTGTACCCTTCATCAGGCTAATGGTTGTCATGATAACATGAGTTAACAATGGTTTAGTCTTCTCTGATGGTGTACCGTTCATCAGACTAATGGTTGTCATGATAACATGAGTTAACAATGGTTTAGTCTTCTCTGATGGTGTACCGTTCATCAGACTAATGGTTGTCATGATAACATGAGTTAACAATGGTTTAGTCTTCTCTGATGGTGTACCGTTCATCAGACTAATGGTTGTCATGATAACATGAGTTAACAATGGTTTAGTCTTCTCTGATGGTGTACCGTTCATCAGACTAATGGTTGTCATGATAACATGAGTTAACAATGGTTTAGTCTTCTCTGATGGTGTACCCTTCATCAGGCTAATGCTCTCTCTCGAGTTACAATACCAGTAAATCGTTTTTATGCAGTTTTTGGTATTTGTCCTGCCAATCTTCAAGCAGTGTTAATAAATCATACTTGTCTGGCCATGATGCTGTGTAAAATGATGAATGTGTGAAATCTGCTCACTTCCCTCATCAGCTGAAAGCCTTTTCTCCACAGAGCCATGAGTAAATGTTTTGACTTGTTGGTATAAAACATAAAACTGGCATATGTGTGAGTGTGTGTGTGTGTGTGTGTGTGTGTGTGTGTGTGTGTGTGTGTGTGTGTGTGTGTTTGTAGCCCCCCTTGCCTCTCAACGCTGAGGCTGTAATTTTCTCTAAGCACTTCTCATATGTCGCAAAGACGTGTAATGAGGGGGCTGGTGTGTGTGTGTGTGTGTGTGTGTGTGTGTGTGTGTGTGTGTGTGTGTGTGTGTGTGTGTGTGGTCCGGGTGCATGTTCATTCAGCCCCATGCTGGTGATTGAGGCTTTTCTATGATGTTTATACTCACTCTGGCTAGATGTTACAGCAACAGCACATTCAGCATACACACACACACACACACACACACACACACACACACACACACACACACACACACACACACACACACACACACACACACACACACACACACACACACACACACACACACACACACACACACCACACACACACACACACAGTCCTCTCTCGCTCTTCCTCTCTCTTTCTCTTAAACCTTTCCTTCTTTCTCAGTTGCAAAATAGATGTCAAAGCCCTGGTTTAATAAAGGAATTATCAATTCAAAATCTCTATTTTCCTCTCCTCCTCTCAGGTCCGGAATGTTCCAGGAACTTCACGTCTAACAGCGGGGTGATAAAGTCACCTGGTTTCCCGGAGAAGTATCCCAACAACCTGGACTGCACCTTCATGATCTTCTCCCCCAAGATGTCCGAGATCATCCTGGAGTTCGAGAGCTTTGAGCTGGAGCCTGACACCACTCCTCCCACCGGGGTCTTCTGTCGATACGATAGGCTAGAGATCTGGGACGGCTTCCCTGGAGGTGAGCCACAGTCAAATATCTGGTCAGATATAGTATCTTTGTTAGCGTTAGTATTATACACTATGGTAATATAAACACACTGAATAGGACTGATGAATGTGGACTGGACACATAGCTTAGTCATCATGGCTCAATGCCAAACATGTCCATGTTCAAATAGTCTACCGTACTCCCTTCCTTCCCGTACAGTCACCTATTGTGTTGGGGGAGTTGTTTATGTTTGTCAGTTGGGAGAAGGCCTGGTATGTAGACGAGGGTGGTACTCCACCCTACTGTTGACCAGACAGGAGTGGACTTTCCCCTGTCCAGAAACAACCTAAACTCTTTGTCTAGGTTAGGGTTTAGTTGTTGTTTCTCACTGAGTTTAAAACGGCTTTGAACAGTGTCAGACTTACCTCAGGTATGATATAGAAGGTGTAGCAGGCTCAGTCTATGTCACATAATTATCACTTTTATTTGAATCCCTCGGTGAAACGCATCAACATCACTGACATCTGTGATAAACAGAGACGTTGACATGAAACTACCCTCTCTCAGGAACACACGTTTATTCTGAATATGAAATTCTGAAACTTTTATTTAACACTCTCAGAATAAGGGTTTCTTATTCCTGTCTGAGCGCAAATAATGTTTCCATTGAAAACAAAGAAAATATATAGCCACCCACAGCAGTCTTCTCTCTTGTCGTTTGGGGTTCTAAAAACTGGAAAATAACAACATAACACTTCTCCCATCCAGAGTAATTGGGTGTGTGAGACAGCAGGGCCTGGAGCATGGGAGGGGCAGTAGAGGCAGAAGGCCGTGGAGGAGCCAGAGGAGACGTAGGGGGAGGTTGGGGGCCGTGCTGTGTGTCAGGCCCTGTCTGATGAGGGCTGGGCTCAGTACCTGTGGTGCCTTTTAGATCAGGGGTGCGTTAGCACGGAAGGCTGGAGACACACTCCTCCCCCCTCCCTCCCTCCACCTCCCCTCCTCTCTCCTCCCCCCTCCCTCCCTCCACCTCCCCGCCTCTCTCCTCCCCCTCTCTCTTCCCTACTCCTCCCCCCTCCCTCCCTCCACCTCCCCTCCTCTCTCCTCCCCCCTCCCTCCCTCCACCTCCCGCCTCTCTCCTCCCCCTCTCTCTTCCCTACTCCTCCCCCCTCCTCCCTCCCTCCACCTCCCCGCCTCTCTCCTCCCCCCTCTCTCTTCCCTACTCCTCCCCCCTCCCTCCCTCCACCTCCCCTCCTCTCTCCTCCCCCCTCTCTCTTCCCTACTCCTCCCCCCTCCCTCCCTCCCTCCACCTCCCCTCCTCTCTCCTCCCCCCTCTCTCTTCCCTACTCCTCCCCCCTCCCTCCCTCCACCTCCCCTCCTCTCTCCTCCCGCCTCTCTCTTCCCTACTCCTCCCCCCTCCCTCCCTCCACCTCCCCTCCTCTCTCCTCCCGCCTCTCTCTTCCCTACTCCTCCCCCCTCCCTCCCTCCACCTCCCCTCCTCTCTCCTCCCCCTCTCTCTTCCCTACTCCTCCCCCCTCCCTCCACCTCCCCTCCTCTCTCCTCCCCCCTCTCTCTTCCCTACTCCTCCCCCCTCGTTCCCTCCATCTCCCCTCCTCTCTCCTCCCCCTCTCTCTTCCCTACTCCTCCCCCCTCGTTCCCTCCATCTCCCCTCCTCTCTCCTCCCCCCTCGTTCCCTCCATCTCCCCTCCTCTCTCCTCCCCCCTCGTTCCCTCCATCTCCCCTCCTCTCTACTCCCTCCTCGTTCCCTCCATCTCCCCTCCTCTCTCCTCCCCCCTCCTCTCTCCCCCGTCGTTCCCTCCATCGCCCCCTCATTCCCTCCATCTCCCCTCCTCTTTCCTCTCCCCTCCCCTCCAATCTCCTCCCCCTCCCTCCATCTCCCCTCCTCTCTCCTCCCCCTCTCTCTTCTTCTCTCCTCCCCGTTCTCTCTTCTCCACTCCTCACCCCTCTCTCTTCTCCACACCTCCCCTCCCTCCATCTCCCCTCCTCTCTCCTCCCCCTCTCTCTTCCCTACTCCTCCCATTTCCCCTCCTCTCTCCTCCTCTCTCCTCCCCCTCTCTCTTCCCTACTCCTCCCATCTCCTCTCCTCTCCTCCCCTCCTTTCTCTTCCCACCAGGACCATAGAGACATGCAGAGACACAGAGTTCACAACAGAGCATTTAACATTTTCATAGTGCCGTTGAGTCATGCAGATCATTTAGGAGATGCCCCCCCCACCACCACACACACCAGGCCATCATACACTGGATGATAGAGGAGTCATGCCCTTCCCCCCTAAACCCCAGTTCATACACACACACACCCTCCCTCCTGTGTTATAATGCTGAATCTGAGCCATCAGACCCTGTCTTGGCGAACCCGCTCTCCCTTTCATCTGTGTGTCTGGACGTAAGGCCTGGTTGTACATGGCATGTCAGAGTGAGGGGAGGTGATAGGTTGAGAGGGGAGGTGATAGGTTGAGAGGGGAGCAGGGCAGCAGCCTGGCCTTCACTCACCACTGATCACAGGCTTACTAATCAGAGATAAGCACCAGGCCTCCAGACCTGCTTAACATCTAGACAGAGGAACAAACAGACAGGCACGTAAGCACACACACACACACACACACACACACACACACACACACACACACACACACACACACACACACACACACACACACACACACACACACACACACACACACACACACACACACAATGTGTCACAAACTAATTTAAAGTGCTCAGTGGAACGTGTCCTGGTTTGACTTTTATTGCATTATTTTCTTTTGACATTCTCTTATTCCCCTTTTTCCCTTTCTCTCCATTTCTTTGGTCTTTCTTTCCTCTTTTTCTCAGTGGCTGTTGAGAACTCTCTCCACTGAGGCCAGACCATACCCAGCTCAACACTAAACCAGGCCAGACCATACATACCCAGCTCAACACTAAACCAGGCCAGACCATACATACCCACCTCAACACTAAACCAGGCCAGACCTTACATACCCACCTCAACACTAAACCAGGCCAGACCATACATACCCACCTCAACGCTAAACCAGGCCAGACCATACATACCCACCTCAACACTAAACCAGCCCAGACCGTACATACCCACCTCAACACTAAACCAGGCCAGACCATACATACCCACCTCAACACTAAACCAGCCCAGACCGTACATACCCACCTCAACACTAAACCAGGCCAGACCATACATACCCACCTCAACACTAAACCAGGCCAGACCTACATACCCACCTCAACACTAAACCAGGCCAGACCATACATACCCACCTCAACCTAAACCAGGCCAGACCATACATACCCACCTCAACACTAAACCAGGCCAGACCTTACATACCCACCTCAACACTAAACCAGGCCAGACCATACATACCCACCTCAACACTAAACCAGGCCAGACCATACATACCCACCTCAACACTAAACCAGGCCAGACCATACATACCCACCTCAACACTAAACCAGGCCAGACCATACATACCCACGTCAACACTAAACCAGGCCAGACCATACATACCCACCTCAACACTAAACCAGTCTTTTGAGAACTCTCTCCACTGTGGCCAGACCGTACATACCCACCTCATCACTAAACCAGGCCAGACCGTACATACCCACCTCAACACTTAAACATCACTCACATTAAAAAAGGCCCAGGAATTTATGACTGGTGCAAAACAGACGGAAACCTCGACCTTGATTCGTCTTAACAAGGAGTTCCTCTCTCTCTCTCTCCATCTCTTTGTGTTTTGTGGGTGTCGAAATTTGTGCCTTTTTCCCATGCCTCTTTATGAGGTCACTTAGTGAAAACCCTCTCTGGTCTAACACAAATACAGCCCCAGGTCTTAGGTCCTGCTCATAGCTTCATCAACACACTAGTTCTCTCACCTCCGTTGGTGGTGGGGGTGGGGGGTGGGGGTGGGAGGGGGGCTGTGTTTATTGTGTATGAAGACCCATGTGACAGGCCTAGGGCAAGCAAATACTGACTTAACTCCTAACTTTACACACACTCCCACCTTCAGCTGTGACCTTGGTAACTGACAATCTCCCTCTCCCTCTCTCTCACTCTCTTTCTCGCCTTCCCTCTCTATTTTCCCTCTCTATCCCCTATCTCCCCACCCTCTCTCTCTCCCCCTTTCCCCCCTCTCTCTCCCTCTCTCTCTCCCCCTTTCACCCCTCTCCCTCCCTCCCTCCCTCCCTCCCTCCCTCCCTCCTTCCCCCTTTCTCTCTTTCTTTCTCCCTCCCTCCCTCCCTCCCTCCCTCCCTCCCTCCCTCCCTCCCTCCCTCCTTCCCCCTTTCTCTCCCTCTCTCTCTCTCCAGTTGGTCCGTACATTGGGCGGTACTGTGGTCAGAATACCCCTGGTCGTATCATCTCTTATACGGGCATCCTGGCCCTGATAATCAACACAGACAGTGCCATCGCCAAGGAGGGCTTCTCTGCCAACTTCACTGTGTTGGAACGGACTGTGCCAGAAGGTAGGTGACTGTCTATCATCAATGGTCCGATTACAATGAGAGAGGCATTATTTTAATTGTCTACTAGGATAAAATGTAAAAAAATATCTACATTTAGCATTTGCTAAAGTGACCATTCACCATGAGTGATAAAGCTACAATCCCTATACATACTGAAACTACCATACACCCCTCCCTACATATGAGGGGGGGGTCCCTGTTCCACTGCTACACACATTTAGTTTAATGTGGGACTAAAGTCAGTTAATAAATCAACAGCTCCCAGTCTTTTCCTTAAGGGGATGTGATACAAGGCATGGGCCATCTCCCCCAGTTTACAAGGCCTGACTTTAACACCGTGGGGCAGAGACACCGGGGGTGGACAGTGCCTCACCAGCCCCTCCAGACAGTGTCCCAGCCACTAACACAGCATCATCTTCGTCCTGGGGCCTGGCCCCCATGACCCCAATTTGAGAAATGCTCCGGCTAAACATTTCATTGATGAAACACAACCACCTCGAAGCCCATAAATCTTTTCACAAGCCACCCCTCCAGTCATCCCCTCTCGCCCCCCCCCCCCCCTTCTTGTTGGGTTGCTATGGCGATGACTGGTGTTAAAAAAACACTAATCATCCCAGATGGTGCTAGGTCCCCCGTGGGGAGTAGTGATATGCATGTGTGCTGAGGTCCCTAGACTCACACAGAGCCTGAGCACAGCCGCATACCGCGATGACTGCCTGTGTCACTAGTCCCTATAGTCCCTACAGCTCAGCACCATGGCAACGTAAACAAAACATGTGTTCAGACTGAACACTAATCCACCAGTATTACATTTATTAGATAGGGACAGATACAATCAAAACACTAATCCACCAACATGAACTCATCAAGTCACTGCATTATTTGACATCTGTCCTACTTACCTAATTATGCAGTTGGCAGCTTACGACCTGGCGGAATGAATCCTCATATCAGAGAGACGATAGATCAAGTCTCTGACAGTTTTTATCCACTGTGGTGCTCTAGTAGGAATGTATTAATACGCCCTTTGATGTATAATCTATGGGTTTTCCTTTTTAACCCATACATATTATAAGACTTGTACACTTCAGTTGAGAGGGGGTTATGTAGGATGGATAAGGTGTTGCTTTGATGGTGACGAAGCAGGCTTGTCTTCTCTCCCTGACAGCCCTGATTTAGGCTGCATAGGGCTCTGGTCAAAAGTAGTGCACTATAAATGGAATAGGGTGCCATTTGGAACACTTCCCTACTATCTCCCTGATCCCCCAGCGCCACACTTCACAGAATGGGCTGCTGCTTAAAATGCAGGCTGATAGCTTATAGCTGATAGCAGCACACATGATCACATTTACCTCAGTGCTGACAACCAGAGACTCTGTTTACAGTCAGAGGGCAGATAGAAGTTCAACTGGGTCTGGTTGATGTTTATGGAGAGATTCAGATTCCTCCTCCAACATGTTGATAAGAAGAAGAAGAAAGAAGGGGGTCTTTGAGAGAGAAGAAAAGAGTGGAGTGTGATATACACTGCTCAAAAAAATAAAGGGAACACTTAAACAACACATCCTAGATCTGAATGAAATAAATAATCTTATTAAATACTTTTTTCTTTACATAGTTGAATGTGCTGACAACAAAATCACACAAAAATAATCAATGGAAATCCAATTTATCAACCCATGGAGGTCTGGATTTGGAGTCACACTCAAAATTAAAGTGGAAAACCACACTACAGGCTGATCCAACTTTGATGTAATGTCCTTAAAACAAGTCAAAATGAGGCTCAGTAGTGTGTGTGGCCTCCACGTGCCTGTATGACCTCCCTACAACGCCTGGGCATGCTCCTGATGAGGTGGCGGATGGTCTCATGAGGGATCTCCTCCCAGACCTGGACTAAAGCATCCGCCAACTCCTGGACAGTCTGTGGTGCAACGTGGCGTTGGTGGATGGAGCGAGACATGATGTCCCAGATGTGCTCAATTGGATTCAGGTCTGGGGAACGGGCGGGCCAGTCCATAGCATCAATGCCTTCCTCTTGCAGGAACTGCTGACACACTACAGCCACATGAGGTCTAGCATTGTCTTGCATTAGGAGGAACCCAGGGCCAACCGCACCAGCGTATGGTCTCACAAGGGGTCTGAGGATCTCATCTCGGTACCTAATGGCAGTCAGGCTACCTCTGGCGAGCACATGGAGGGCTGTGCGGCCCCCCAAAGAAATGCCACCCCACACCATGACTAACCCACTGCCAAACCGGTCATGCTGGAGGATGTTGCAGGCAGCAGAACGTTCTCCACGGCGTCTCCAGACTCTGTCACGTGCTCTGTGTGAACCTGCTTTCATCTGTGAAGAGCACAGGGCGCCAGTGGCGAATTTGCCAATCTTGGTGTTCTCTGGCAAATGCCAAACGTCCTGCACGGTGTTGGGCTGTAAGCACAACCCCCACCTATGGACGTCGGGCCCTCATACCACCCTCATGGAGTCTGTTTCTGACCGTTTGAGCAGACACATGCGCATTTGTGGCCTGCTGGAGGTCATTTTGCAGGGCTCTGGCAGTGCTCCTCCTTGCACAAAGGCGGAGGTAGCGGTCCTGCTGCTGGGTTGTTTCCCTCCTACGACCTCCTCCACGTCTCCTGATGTACTGGCCTGTCTCCTGGTAGCGCCTCCATGCTCTGGACACTACGCTGACAGACACAGCAAACCTTCTTGCCACAGCTCACACTGATGTGCCATCCTGGATGAGCTGCACTACCTGAGCCACTTGTGTGGGTTGTAGACTCCGTCTCATGCTACCACTAGAGTGAAAGCACCGCCAGCATTCAAAAGTGACCAAAACATCAGCCAGGAAGCATAGGAACTGAGAAGTGGTCTGTGGTCCCCACCTGCAGAACCACTCCTTTATTGGGGGTGTCTTGCTAATTGCCTATAATTTCCACCTGTTGTCTATTCCATTTGCACAACAGCATGTGAAATTTATTGTCAATCCGTGTTGCTTCCTAAGTGGACAGTTTGATTTCACAGAAGTGTGATTGACTTGGAGTTACATTGTGTTGTTTAAGTGTTCCCTTTATTTTTTTGAGCAGTGTATATATATATATTTCCCTCGTCTTTGCATCTCTGTTTCTCTCTTGCTCTCTCGCTCTGTCTCTCTCGCTCTCTCTCTGCAGTAGTGAGTAAGGTACAGGGTATGCAGCAGTCAGGGACTGTCTATGAGCTAAAACAGATGGTCTCTCCATCTGCTTGACGCCTTTCAGACCTGTGTCTCTGGGACGCTGAACAACGCTGATATACGCAATACGTAGCTGTGTGTGTGTGTGTGTGTGTGTGTGTGTGTGTGTGTGTGTGTGTGTGTGTGTGTGTGTGTGTGTGTGTGTGTGTGTGTGTGTGCAGAGTGTGCAGAGTGTGCTACCGTCCAGGCTCAGCCAGTGTGTGTGTGTTTGTGTGTGTGTGTGGATGTGGGTGTAGGTGGGTGGGTGACTAGAGACAGCAGGGTCAGACTGGGGCCAGGGTCCGAGTCTGACCCTGGGGGTCATAGGGTCAGCGTCTAGACAACTCCGCTACATATGGGACTCCAGGGAATGGCGGAAGAAGAGCTCACCTCTTGACCTGGCCGGTGGTTGTATACTTACACACACACACACACACACACACACACACACACACACACACACACACACACACACACACACACACACACACACACACACACACACAGGCTGACCCTGGACGGTAGCACCATGTCAACATACACAAGGAGATGCCCTCTATCCTGGTTGGGACAGGGCATTCTGGGAGATTTACGGCCCAGAACACCGACACTAAATGTGCCCTAACACCCCGAGGGACAACAATATTAGGAAATGTGCACCATGTGCGAAACACATAAACTGCCTACAGGGAGCTTTAAAGGAGAGATGAACCAGCACCAGAGGAAAAACTACTAGCTCAACTTTAATGCATAATACTTTCTCTTTTCCGATTACAGTTTACAGTGAACTTAGCCCTACACTGAATGTTTTATGACTAAAGCTTTATGTCTTGATGTAGCACCACACTTTCACTGTGCTTGCCTTCCATTTAAAGTCTCTGTGTGTGGTAGTGGGAGAGAGGAACCGGAAGCAAGGATCTGCTGAGCTGAGGCGGCACTGATGTGGCTCTTTATTCCGGCCACCAGAGTACCAGCCCAGACCCTGCCACTGAGTGTCCCTCTCCCCAGGGACCAGCTCTGTTTTGGGGGTTGTTGTGTGCTCTGGCCTGGGACGCCTGGATGGTGCTTTCAGCTCTAAATTTAGACAATCTCCCTCTCTCCCCTTCTTTCCCACCCCTTCTCCCTCTCTCTCTCTCCCTCTCTCTACATCTCTCGATCTCTCTCTCTCTCTCTCTCTCTACATCTCTCTCTCCCTCTCTACATCTCTCACTCTATCTCGCTCTCTCTCTACATCTCTCTCTCTCTCCCTCTCTATCTCTCTCTCCCTCTCTCCCTCGCTCTCTCTCTCTCTACATCTCTCTCTCTCTACATCTCTCCCTCTCGCTCTCTCTCTCTCCACATCTCTCTCTCTCTCTCTCTCGCTCTCTCTCTCTCTCCCTCTCTCTCTCTCTCTCTCTCTCAGACTTTGACTGTTCAGACCCGTTGGGTATGGAGTCAGGGGAGATAGCATCAGAGCAGATCGTAGCTTCGTCCCAGTACAACCCTGGCTGGTCCCCGGAGCGAGCCAGACTCAACTACTATGAGAACGCATGGACACCAGGAGAGGACAACAACAAAGAGTGGATACAGGTACAGTCTGCACCATAAGCACAAAGTAAAATATAACATTCTGCAGATGCTTTTATCCAAAGCGTGCATACATATTCGTATGGATGGCCTCAGCCAATCTTGGCGTGGCTAGTTCCATGCTGTACCAACTGGGCCACGTGGGACCGCCATGTGTCCCAAAGACATCATAGAATTTCTCAAAGGTGGCTAATGTCTAATCATAACTAAGTGAAGAGAAAGGGTGTGTTTATAGCAGTGAAAAAAAGTTCATTACCATGTAAGTAATATGGAAGCTGTAACTTTTCCAAAGTCATCCACCCAAAGCTGCTTGAAGACAAAACAACCACAGGCTTTTTACAAGTCTTATTGAATCACTGTCTGAACCAGTGTGTGTCCAAAATGGCACCCTATTCCCTATGTAGTGCACTATTTTTGACCAAGTTAAAAGTAGTGCACTACACAGGGAATAGGGTCATAAGTAGTGTCCTGGGCCATGGTCAATGTTAGTGCACTACTTGGTGAATACGGTGCCATTTGGGACTCAGATCCAGAGTGGTGACTATAGTGAAGTTGACTCTCCTTCCTGGTCCAATCCCAGCAGTCTGTCTGTGTGCTCTGAGGATGCCCCTGTGGCATGCTGGGTAAATCTTTTAAGGTGATCCAGAAATCTGGTGATTAATTTATGCTTCCTGTGGAACTCCAGGCTAGCTGTGGATTCCAGACACTCCACAAAGAGTCTCTCTCTCTCTCTCTCTCTCTCTCTCTCTCTCTCTCTCTCTCTCTCTCTCTCTCTCATCCGCTGTGGTTACTGCCCCAGGGGACATATCCACCAACACACACTCATTGTTATCATAGGGTTTTACTGTACTGCATGTGTGCTGGGATCTGCATTAACATTCACAGACAGAGAACTTTATATGAAAAGACTGGAGCTCTGTCTCTGATCCCAAAGGCACTGCTATGTCACATACCCTGGAGCCTGTTATTGTGTTGAAGTGGTTACCCCACTGACCCAACCATACATTACATTACCTATACAAGTTTTTGTTTTTCATTATAGTCCGTCCCCGCGTCGCTGAAAAGTTTGTCTCGACTGTACGTGTGTAGTCCTCAAGGAGCTTTATAGTAGTCCACTGGTGTGGCTCAGTTGGTAGAGCATGGTGCTTTCAATGCAAGGGTTTTGGGTTCAATTCCCACAGGGGACCAGTATGAAAAAGTACCAAAATATTTGCTCTTGCTCAGGATCAGAGCGTCTGTTAAATGTAAAGCTGGCTTTACATTTGTTTGGGCGACGTTCATAAATGAGGTTTTCCTTATTGCTATGAAAATATTGTCCTGAGGGCCCCTGTTGCACCTTCCAGACTAATTGAATTCGAGGAGTGGGAGTGTGTTTGTTTTTGTGTGTGTGTGTGTGTGTCTGTGGAGGAGGCCCTTGGCTCTGTGCTCTGTGGGTGAGTGGGAGGAGAGCCCTGGGCCTGGCAGGGGCCCATTGTACTGGAGAGAAACCGATGGCGGTGCCCTAAATGGCACCCTATACCCTATACAGTAGTGCACTACTTTTGACCAGGGCCCATACAGTAGTGCTCTGGCAAAGAGTAGTGCACTACTTCCCGCAGCAGTTCCTTTAGAGGAGAGGGGAATGTTAAAGTTGTGTGACGTTGATTGTCTCTCAGAGGGGAAGTTACACAGTTAAGCCCTAAGATGTTGCATCTATTGGGACATAGAGGAGGTCAATGATCGACAGAACACACGTTCATACTGGGGATAGGCACAAATTCATGTCCGGAAAATTCATGTCCGGATTCATGTACTGTAGATACTATGGTCTTGTCCTTTCCCAGTGTTGCTAGATTCAGCCTATGTGTCCTGAGAGACTTAATTCAGTGGGAATCTTATTCAAATACCTATTTGTTTTAATGAGGACTTATTTAAAACCAGCCCTTTAAACCAAGTGGGCCGTTCTGCTCTGTACTGTTCTGTTCTTCACTGTCTTTCTCTCCTAACGAAAGTCTAAATGTGTCTCTCTCCCGCTGTGCTGATGCCAGAGCAAAAGAACAACGATCCGGCAACTGTTCAGAATCCTCAATAGAGTATTGATTATGCTTAGGTTTTTTATTTATTTATTTAAAAGTGATTTCATAGTGTAGAGAATCATTGTACCATCTAAACCGCTGAGACATATATTTTCCATCACCCAATATATTGTATTTTCAGCTGTTTGAAGCTGGTGTACAAAACCAAAAGTAAAATACACAAAACGAAACATTTCTATGTAAATTTGGTCAGGAAGCCCAAAAAGTTACATATTGCAGCTTTAATGGTATTTAGCAGTAAAATACAACCAGATAAAAAGGGGATATTCTCTGTTGGGCGCTCCAATGCCAGATGACAAAGAAGTGGATGCCTGGCACGTCTGTTTCTACGGTAACAAAGAGTGAATTCCGCGTTGGTATGGTGTGTAATTTGTAATTTCTTGAAATCTTTGCCGCCGCGCATATGCCCTCCCTGAGCTCATGAAGAGAGAGAAGTTTCATTATAACAAGTGTTATTAAAAGAATGGAGTTCTTCATTTCTCTTTCATTAAGCTTGTCTGAGGGAGGGAGCAGCGGCAACAACAATCTCTCCCCATCGTTAATGGCAGGCGCTCTCACGACACCACGAGACAAATCATCTCTCACGCCTGTTAGATGGATATCAATTCATTATTCATTTCATTAATTCTCTGAATGCAATTTGCACCAGACGGTTTTATTAGCTATTCATGACAGGGAGTGGGGTTTGAGGGGTTGATATCTCAGGCATATTTCTTCTCTGCCTATAGTTTATTCAGATAACATATATCTAGGGCTGGATGGCGTAGGTTTGTCATCTATTTTAATGCTGCCTCTCATGTTAATATATTGAGATGAGGAGCAGGGCAACATGCTGGAGTTTCTCCTACTGTTAATTAGGCTGGTGGGGTTTCTTATGGCTTAGCATGGAACTCTGGTGGGTTAGCTATTCATCACACTCTATTGTCCCAGAGGAACAGTCCGGGGGGGGGGGGGGGGGGTGTGTGGTGTGTGTGTGTGTGTGTGTGTGTGTGTGTGTGTGTGTGTGTGTGTGTGTGTGTGTGTGTGTGTGCGCGCACGCGTGTGTGTGCGTGCCTAAATGCGTGTGGGTAGGTGGACAGGCGACCTTTGAGGCTTCTCACATCCACCAGGAAGTGTATTTATAATCGTTAGATAGCTATTCCCCTTTCCATTCCCATGTCAGCCACGTCAAGAGGGAGGTACAGTGAATATCTACCTTTGTGGATCCTCCATCTGTTTGAAGCCCCCAGAAGGGGAATAGTATGGATGTATGTAGCAGCAGGTTGCTGTGATGATGAATGAACTCACCTTTAGCCAGATAGTGTATTTTTGGGTTGGTTCCAGTAGGAAGACCTGATTGGTGCGTGACGGGCCTGGTTCCAATAGGAAGACCTGAATGGTACATGACAGGCCTGGTTTGAATAGGAAGACCTGAATGGTACATGACAGGCCTGGTTCCAATAGGAAGACCTGAATGGTGCGTGACAGGCCTGGTTCCAACAGGAAGACCTGAATGGTGCGTGACAGGCCTGGTTCCAATAGGAAGACCTGAATGGTGCGTGACAGGCCTGGTTCCAACAGGAAGACCTGAATGGTGCGTGACGGGCCTGGTTTGAATAGGAAGACCTGAATGGTGCGTGACGGGCCTGGTTCCAACAGGAAGACCTGAATGGTGCGTGACGGGCCTGGTTCCAACAGGAAGACCCGAATGGTGCGTGACAGGCCTGGTTCCAATAGGAAGACCTGAATGGTGCGTGACAGGCCTGGTTCCAATAGGAAGACCTGAATGGTGCGTGACAGGCCTGGTTCCAATAGGAAGACCTGAATGGTGCGTGACAGGCCTGGTTCCAATAGGAAGACCTGAATAGTGGGTGACGGGCCTGGTTCCAATAGGAAGACCTGAATGGTGCGTGACGTACTAGGAGGAAATACCTTCATCTGTACAATACATTTGGCCCTCTGACTGAGGGAGGACAGATATATTTTTGGCGGACATTCACACTGTCTCCGACCTGAAAACAAAAGCAGAGGGAAGATTTCCCGGTCCCCCTGGGACACTGACGACACACACACATATACACACACACACACACACACACACACATATACACACAGACACGCACACTTCGACGCTGACGCCATGAGGAATGGGCTCTGTCAGGAAAGGAGATAGAGTGGGAGAGAGGTTTTCCCTAGGCCTGAGTGATGCCATAAAAGCAAGATGGCATCACAGAGTCTAACATCTTGCCTCAGACAGCAACCATTGATCTCACACACACACACACACACCATGAATAATACATGCTGTCCCTGAGAGAGAAAGTCGATACCTGAAATCATTTCTGTTGTCTATCACAAGGATAAGATACAGGTTATCCATAGTATTGTTTTTTACTGATGAGCTCAATGGTAAATGTTCTCCATATCTGTAGGATTTATTTGCAGAGGTTATAGCCATAATATCCATCTTGCATCATAAATGTATTATCGGTATTTACAGCATTTTCTGTTTTATCTTACACGCATCTCGCCGATAACCCAAATTATTTAATCGGAAGTAAAGTTATGGAGACAAAAACAGATTGTCCCTTCTCTCTAAGCACTCTGGGAAAGGATGTTGACTTTAATCTTGCTTGTTGGGAGAAAACCAGTTGATGAAAGAGCAGAAAATTAAAAACAATGTTTTCATAAAACTGCCCTAATCTCACTCCTTTGGCTTTGGCCCAGTAAAGTAAAGTCACCAGTGCAACAGGAAGTAATTATATGTTAACATATGGCTGTATGGAGGAAGGCCATGTCTTTCCCCATGGAAACCCCTAGAACGCATGCACACAGTGGTGGAAAAAGTACTCAATAGTCATACTTGAGTAAAAGTGAAGATACCTTAATAAAAATGACTCAAGTGAAAGTGAGTCACCCAGTAAAATACTACTTGAGTAAAAGTCTAAAAGTATTTGTTTTTAAAAATACTTAAGTATCAAAAGTAAATGTAATTGCTAAAATATACTTAAGTATCAAAAGTAAATCATTTCAAATTCCTAATATTAAGAAAACCAGACAGCACGATTGTTTTTTTTTAAATTTACAGATAGCCAGGACCACACTCCAACACTCAGACATCATTTACAAACAAAGCATGTGTGTTTAGTGAGTCCACCATATCAGTAAAGTACAGATACACCCCAAACAACTACTTTAGTAGTACTTTAAAGTATTTTTACTTAAGTACTTTACACCACTGCATACGCACGTACACACACACACACACACACACACACACACACACACACACACACGTACACACACACACACACACACACACACACACACACACACACACACTAACCTCCACTATTTCACACAGAAAAACAGGTTGAATTCCACTTTTCCAGCCATCAGCCATCAAACAAACACTAATTACTGACTTCCCTGATGATAACATTGTCTGCTTCCCAAATGTACTAAACTAATTGTGACCAGCTTTCATAGGGCTCTGGTCAAAAGTAGTGCACTATGTAGGACTAGGGTGCCATTTGGGATGTAGGCATTGCTTCAGCTCTCCAGCCGTTTATCCAGGTCCAGGGAGAAAAGGAAGGAGAGAGAGAGAGAGAGAGAAAAGAGAGAGAGGGGAGGGAGAGAGGGGGAGAGGGAGTAAGGCAGTGCTGGGCTATGGGCTCATGTCAGCCGCTAAAACAACTTGCTCAGCCATATCCTGTTTTCCTATGGACCCGCACGGCCAGCGGTCAACAGCCGTCCAAATGTGTTTTCAATTATCCATGGTCAGTGGGATGAAGGATAGAATAGAAACAAAGGATAGAAATGTTTAGCACTCTCGGGGTATGTCCCATATATCACCCTATTCCCTACCTAGTGCACTAATTTTGACAGGGGCCTATGTAGGGAATAGGGTGCCATTTGGGACGCAGACTCCTCTCCATTGTCTTTGTCAATGAGAGGCTCTTCAAGCTGCTGGGCCTGTCTTGTCGTCATGCCAAAGGATGAGTAATTAGAATAATGGGCTTGTAATTAACATCAGCTTCTCTCTGTTGATGAAGTCTGGCTAAAAGAAAGTGGAAGGAGACCGGGAGTTGGCTGCCCTGTCAGATCTACTGTACGGTTAAAGCTCCCGACTCCGGACGACACACTGGTGTTTGAGCCCTGTCCCGGCCCCTCTGTCTGTGTCCGTCTACCTTCATACTGTACCGTCATTAAAAAAGATCCACTGTACAGTATCTAGGCCTACACTATAGACCTGACATCCTCTTGACTGAAACATACTGTTACTGTATCATAGTGGCCATCCATAGACTAGGCTGCTCCATATCCTGTACCAGGCTTGTCACTGACATGTCCTGATGAAGTCATTCCCTAGTCACTTCCTTCCTGAGGTCTCGCTGCTTTGTTTCCTGAAGGACGGTGGTCATTAGTCAGTCATCTGTGGTAACAGTGTAAGCAACCATGGAGGCCATTGTGGTCACCTCCCAAATTCGCTATTTAGTGCA